>NC_056449.1:44119102-44161602 GCF_018296145.1 Oncorhynchus tshawytscha | reverse complement strand
AGAGGAGAGGAGAGAGGGAGAGGAGAAGGAGAGGAGAGGGAGGAGAAGAAGCAAGGAGAGAGGAGAGGAGGAGGAGAGGGAGAGAAGAAAGGAGAGGGCGGAGAAGAAGAAGAGAGGAGAGGAGAGGAGAGGAGAGGAGAGGAGGGAAGAAGCAAGGAGAGGAGAGGAGAGGAGAGGAGAGGAGAGGAGAGGAGAGGGAGAGAGGAGAGGAGAGGAGGGAAGAGGAGGGCGGAGAAAAAGCAAGGAGAGGAGAGGAGAGGAGAGGAGAGGAGAGGAGGAAAGGAGAGGGCAGAGAAGAAGCAAGGAGAGGAGAGAAGAAATTTATTAGATTAGAGGGCAGGAGAAGATTATTTATTATTTATATTTATTAGGATTATTTAGCGGAGAAGAGGATTATTATTAGGATTTATTATTATTACTTATTAGATTATTTATTATTATTATTTATTATTTATTATTAGGGATTATTTAGGATATTTAGGGCCGAGAAGAAGCAAGGAGAGGGCGGAGAAGAAGAATGACAGAGGAGAAGAAGAGGAGAGGAGAGGAGAGGGAGAGGAGAGGAGAGGAGAGGAGAGGAGAGGAGAGGAGGAGAGGAGAGGAGAGGAGAAAGGAGAGGGCGGAGAAGAAGAGAGAGGAGAGGAGGGAGAGAGAGGAGAGGAGAGGGCGGAGAAGAAGCAAGGAGAGGAGAGGAGAGGAGAGGAAAGGAGAGGAGAGGAGAGGAGAGCCGGAGAAAAAGCAAGGAGAGGAGAGGAGAGGAGAGGGGGAGCAGAGAGAGGAGAGGGCGGGAGAAGAAGAAGGGGAGAGGAGAGGAGAGGAGACGAGAGAGGTAATATTTAGGATATTTTAATAGGCAGAGGAGATTATTTAAGGATTTAGGGCGGAGAAGAAGCAAGGAGAGGAAAGGAAGTAGAGGAGAGGAGAGAGGAGAGGAGAGGGCGGAGGAGAGGAGAGGAGAGGAGAGGAGGAGAGGAGAGGGAGGAGAGGAGAGGAGAGAAAGGAGAGGAGAGGAGAGGAGTGGAGGAAAGGAGAGGGAGGAGAGGAAGCAAGGAGAGGAGAAGAAGAAGAGAGGAGAGGAGAGGAGAGGAGAGGAGAAGGAGAGGGCAAGAGAAGAGGAAGGAGAGGAGAGGAGAGGAGAGGAGAGGAGAGGGCAGAGAAGCAAGGAGAGGAGAGGAGAGGAGAGGGAGAGGAGAGGGAGAGAAGAGAGCAAGGAGAGGGAGGAAGGAGAGGAGAGGAGAGGAGAGGAGGAAAGGAGAGGGCGAAGAAGAAGCAAGGAGACGAGAGGAGAGGAGAGGAAGGAGAGGAGAGGGAGAGGAGAGGAGAGGAGAAAGGATTAGGGGGCGGAGAAGAAGCAATTATTTATTATTTATTATTTAGAGGATTTTTTGTTTATTAGAGGGGCAGAGAAGAAGAGGAGAGGAGATGGAGAGGAGAAGAGAAGAGAAGAGAAGAGAAGAGAAGAGAAGAGAAGAGAAGAAAAGAGAAGAGAGGAGAAGAGAGGAGAGGAGGAGGGAGAGGAGAGGAGAGGAGAGAGGAGGAGAGGAGAGGAGAGGAGAGGAGGAGAGAGAGGAAGGAGAGGGCAGAAAAAGCAAGGAGAGGAGAGGAGAGGAGAGGAGAGGAGAGGAGAAAGGAGAGGGGAGAAGAAGCAAGAGAGGAGAGGAGAGAGAGGGAGAGGAGAGAGAGAGGGAGAGGGAGAGGAGAGAGAGAGAGGAGAGGAGAGAGAGAGAGGGCAGAAGAAGAAGGAAGGAGAGGAGAGGAGAGGAGGAGAGGAGAGGAGGGAGGAGGAAAGGAGAGGGCAGAGAAGAAGCAAGGAGAGGAGAGGAGACAACAGCTGGCTGAGAGGTGGCGGGAGGAGGAGAGGAGTGAGAGAGGAGAGGGCAGAGAAGAAGCAAGGAGAGAGGAGGAGAGGAGAGGAGAGGAGGAGGAGGAGGAGGAGAGAGGAGAGGAGAGGAGGAGGATTTAGATTATTATTATTATTAGGAGATTATTATTAGATTATTAGATTATTATTATTAAAAATTTATTATTATTATTATATTATTATTATTATTAGGAGGATTATTATTATTATTATTATTATTATTATTATTATTATTATTATTATTATTATTTATTATTAATATTATTATTAATATTATTATTATTTATTATTTATTATTTATTTATTTGACATACCTTTTATTGAAAATGAAGTTCAAAAAATATTATGCCTTATTAACAAAATGTTTATTATTATATTATTTATTATTTATTATTTATTATTTATTTATTATTATTATTTATTATTATTATTATTATTTATTATTATATTTATATATTTATTATTTATTATTATTATTAGAAGATATTATTATTATTTATTATTATTATTTATTATTATTATTAGCAAGGAGAGGAGAGGGAGAAGAAGCGGAGAAGAAGCAAGGAGAGGGCGGAGAAGAAGCAAGGGAGGAGGAGAGGAGAGAGGAGAGGAGAGGAGAGGAGAGGAGAGGAGAGGAGAGGAGAGGAAAGGGAGAGGAGAGAGAGAGGAAAGGAGAGAGAAGAAGCAAGGAGAGGAGAGGAGAGGAGAGGAGAGGAGAGGAGAGGAGAGATTAGAGGTAGATTGAATATTTAGAGGGCGGAGAAGAAGCAAGGAGATTATTTAATTCGTTTATTGCCTTTATTAGAAGAGGAGGGAGAGGGAGAGGAGAGGGCAGAGAGGAAGCAAGGAGAGGATATTTATTATTATTATTTATTATTTATTATTATTATTTATATTATTATTATTATTATTATTATTATTATTATTATTTATTTTATTATTTATTATTTATTAGGAGAGGAGGAAAGGAGAGGGCAGGAGAGGAGAAGAAGCAAGGAGATTATTATTAGAGAAGAAGCAAGGAGAGGGCAGAGAAGAAGCAAGGAGAGGAGAGGAGAGGGCATATTTATGAGAAGAAGCAAGGAGAGGGCGGAGAGGTGAGGATATTTATTATTTATTATTTATTATTTATTATTTATTATTTATTATTATTTATTATTATTTATTATTTATTATTTATTATTGGAAAGGAGGAAAGGAGAGAGGAGAAGAGGAGAGGGCAGAGAAGAGCAAGGAGAGGAGAGAGGAGAGGAGAGGAGAGGAGAGGAGAGGAGAGAGGGAGATTTATTTAGGAGAGAGGAGAGGGAGAGGAGAGGAGAGGAGAGGAAAGGAGGAAAGGAGAGGGCAGAGAACATAAGCAAGGAGAGGGCAGAGAAGAATTTATTATTATTATTATATTATTATTTATTATTAGGAGCAAAATATAGGAAAACAGAGTATCATTAAAACATAACATAACATAACATAAATATAAAACATACATACAGGGATATATGCCATATATTATTATTATGTATTATATTATATATTATATTAGGAGGAAAGGAGAGGGCAGAAGAAGCAAGGAGAGGCGGAGAGCGAGGAGAGGAGAGGAGAGGAGAGGAGAGGAGAGAGGGGAGAGGAGAGAGGAGAGGAGAGGAGAGGAGAGGAGAGGAGAGGAGAGGAGAGGAGAGAGGGCGGAGAAGAAGCAAGGAGAGGAGAGGAGAGGAGGAGGAAGGAGAGAGAGGAGAGGAGAGGAGAGGAGAGGAGAGGTTTATTATTAGATTATTTATTTACTATATTTTATTATTTATTATTTATTATTATTATTTATTAGGAGAATTTACATTTATTATTTATTATTTATTATATTATTATTTATTATTTATTATTTATTATTATTTATTATTTATTATTTATTATTTATATTTTATTATTTATTATTTATTACTTATTATTTATTATTTATTATTTATTATTTATTATTTATTATTTATTATTTATTATTTATTATTTATTATTTATTATTTAAAATTATTATTTATTTTATTATTAAATTATTTATTATTTATTTAAACATATTTATTTATATTTATTATTTATTATTTATTATTTTTATTTATTATTTATTAAATTTATTACTATTATTTATTATTTATTATTTATTATTTATTTATTTATTATATTATTTATTATTTATTATTTATTATTTATTATTTATTATTATTATTATTTATTATTTACATAAATTTATTATTATTATTTAGGAGAGGAGAGGGGAGGAGAGGGATTTATTAGAGAGGAGATTTTTATTATTTATTAGAGAAGCAAGGAGGAGGAGAGGAGAGGAGAGGAGAGGAGAGGAGAGGAGAGGAGAGGAGAGGAGAGGAGAGGAGAGGAGAGAGAGGAGAGAAAGGATAGGAGCGGAGAGGAGAGGCAGAGGAGAGAGAGAGGAGAGGCAGAGAAGAGAGGAGGAGAGGAGAGGAGAGGAGAGGAGAAGAATTATGAGAGGAGAGGAGAGGAGAGGAGAGAGAGGAGAGGAGAGGAGAGGAGAGGATTTAGGGCAGGGATTAGAAGCAAGGAGGGCAGAGGAGAGGGCGGAGATTAGATTAGGAGAGGAGGGCAGAGGAGAGGAGAGGAGAGGAGAGGAGAGGAGAGGAGATTATTTAGAGGGAGAGGAGAGGAGAGGAGAGGAGAGGAGGAAAGGAGAGGAGCGGGAGAGGAGATTATTAGGATTAAGGAGATTATTAGCAGAGGAGAAGAATTAGATTATTTATTAAGATTATTCTATTAGGAGAGGAGAGGAGAGGATTAGAGGGCAGAGAAGAAGCAATTAGAGGAGAGGAGAGGAGAGGAGAGGAGAGGAGAGGAGAGGAGAGGAGAGGAGAGGAGAGAGAGGAGAGGAGAGGAGAGGAGAGGAGGAGGAAAGGAGAGGGCGGAGAAGAAGCAAGGAGATATTAGGAGAAGAAGCAAGGAGAGGAAGGAGAGGAGAGAGGAGAGGGCGGAGAAGAAGCAAGGAGGAGGAGAGGAGAGGAGAGGAGAGGAGAGGAGAGAGAGGAGGAAAGGAGAGGGCGGAGAAGAAGCGAGGAGAGGAGAGGAGAGGAGAGGAGAGGAGAGGGGAAGGAAGGAGAGGGAGAGGAGAGGAGAGGAGAGGAGAGGAGAGGAGAGGAGAGGAGAGGAGAGGAGAGGAGAGGAGAGAGAGGGAGAGAAGAATTAAGGAGAGGAGAGGAGAGGAGAGGAGAGGAGAGAGAGGAGGAGAGGAGAGGAGAGGAAGAAAGGATAGGAGAGGAGAGGAGAGGAGAGGAGAAAGAGGAAAGGGCAGGGCGGAGAAGAAGCAGAAGAGGAGAGGAGAGGAGAGGAGAGGAGAGGAGAGGAGAGGAGAGAGGAGAGAGAGAGAGGAGAGGAGAGGAGAGGAGAGGAGAGAGAGGAGAGGAGGAAAGGAGAGGGCAGAGAAGAAGCGAGATTTAAGAGGAGAGGAGAAGCAGGGAGAGGAGAGGGCAGGGAAGAAGCAAGGAGAGGAGAGGAGAGGAGAGGAGAGGAGAGGAGAGAGGAGAGGAGAGGAGGAAAGGAGAGGAGAGGAAGGGAGGAAAGGAGAGGGCAGAGAAGAATTAAGGAGAGGGCGGAGAAGAAGAGGGAGAGGAGAGGAGAGGAGAGGAGAGGAGAGGAGAGGAGAGGAGAGGAGAGGAGAGGAGAGGGAGAGGAGAGGGGAGAGGAGAGGAGAGGAGAGGAGAGGAGGAGGAGGAGAGGCGAGAGAAGAAGCAAGGAGAGGAGAGGAGAGGAGAGGAAGGAGAGGAGAGGAGAGGAGAGGAGAAGGAGAGGAGAGGGAGAGGAGAGGAGAGGAGAGGAGAGGAGAGGAGGAAAGGAGATTAGAAGAAGAAGAGAAGAGAAGAGAGGAGAGGAGAAGAGAGGAGAAGAGAGGAGAGGAGAGGAGAGGAGAGGAGGAAAGGATAGGGCGGAGAAGAAGCAGAGGAGAGGAGAGGAGAGGAGAGGAGAGGAGGGGAGAGGAGAGGAGAGGAGAGGAGAAGAGAGGAGAAAGAGAGGAGAAGAAGGGCAGAGAAAGAGAGAGAGAAGAGGAAGAGAAGAGAAGAGAAGAGAAGAGAGGAGAAGAGAGGAGAGGAGAGGAGAGGAGAGGAGAGGAGAGGAGAGGAGAGGAGAGGATTTATTAGGAAAGGAGAGGAGAGGAGAGGAGAAAGGAGAGGGCAGAGAAGAAGCAAGGAGAGGGCAGAGAAGAAGCAAGAGAGGAGAGGAGAGGAGAGGAGAGGAGAGGAGAGGAGGAGAGGAGGAGGAAAGGAGAGGAGAAGAAGAGAGGAGAGGAAAGGAAAGGGATTATTTATTAGAGAGAGGCAGGAGAAGAAGGAGAGAGAGCAAGGGGAGAGGGCGGAGCAATATTATTATTATTATTATTATTATTATTATTAATACATATTACATATATTATTATTATTATTATTACTTATTTATAACAATAAAACAATATATTATTATTATTAAATGAAAGGAGAGAGTTATTAGAGAGGAGAGGATTAGGGAGAGGAGAGGAGAGGGAGAGGAGAGGAGGGGAGAGGAGAGGAGAGGAGAGGAGAGGAGAGGAGAAGGGAGAGAAGAGCAAGAGAGGAGAGGAGAGAAGGAAGAGAAGAGAGGAGAGAAGAAAGGAGAGAGAGGAGAGGAGGAAAGGAGAGGCGGAGAGAAGCAAGGAGAGAGGAGGAGAGAGAGAGGAAAGGATAGGGGAGAGAAGAGGAGAGGAGAGGAGAGGAGAGAAGAGAAGGAAGAGAAGAGAGAAGAGAGAGGAGAGGAGAGAAAGGAAAAGGAGAGGGAAGGAGAATAGAGCAAGAGAGGAGAGGAGAGGAGAGGAGAGGAGAGGAAAGGAGAGGGCAGAGAAGAAGCAAGGAGAGGGAGGAGAGAAGAAGGAAGGAGAGGAGAGGAGAGGAGAGGAGAGGAGAGGGCAGAGGAGAGGAGAGGAGAGGAGAGGAGAGGAGAGGAGAGGAGAGGAGAGGAGAGGAGAGGAGAGGAGAGGAGAGAGAGAGAGGAAGGAGAGAGAGGAGAGGAGAGGAGAGGAGAGGAGAGGAGGAGGAAAGAGAGGGCGGAGAAGAAGCAAGGAGAGGGCAGAGAAGCGAGAGGAGAGGAGAGGGCAGAGAAGAAGCAAGGAGAGGAGAGGAGAGGAGCGGAGAGGAGAGAGAGGAGAGGAGAGGGAGGGAGAGAGGAGGAAAGGAGAGGAGAGGAGAGGAAAGGAGAGGGAGAGAAGAGGGAGAAGAAGAGGAGAGGAGAGGGAGGAGAGGAGGAGAGAGGAGAGGAGAGGAGAGGAAGGAGAGGAGAGGAGAGAGGAGGAAAGGAGAGAGCAAGGAGAGGAGAAGAAGAGGAGAGGAGAGGGGGGAGGAGAGGCCGAGAATTTTCTAGGGAGAGGAGGAGATTTATTATTTATTATTTATTAGAGAGGAGATTATTTAGATTATTATTATTTAGGGGGATTAGGATGAGAGGAGAGAGAAGAGAAGAGAAGAGAAGATTAGAAGATTATTTATTATTAAGGAGAAGAGAGGGAGGAGAGGGATTAGGAGGAAAGGAGAGGCGGAGAAGGCAAGGAGATTTAGGAGAGGAGAGGAGAGGCAAGGAGAGGAGAGGAGAGGAGAGGAGGAGGAAAGGAGAGGAGAGGAGAGGAGAAAGGAGAGGGCAGATTTAGGGAGGGCGGAGGAGGAAAGGAGAAGGAGAAGAGGATTATTTATTAGGAGATTTAAGGAGAGGGAGAGGATTAGGAGAGGAGAGGAGAGGAGAGGAGAGGAGAGAGAGGAGAGGAGAAAGGATTTAGATTTTTAGGGCGGAGAAGCAAGGAGAGGAGAGGAGAGGAGAGAGAGGAGAGGGAGAGGAGAGGAGAGGAGAGGGAGGGGAGAGGAGATTATTAAACATATTTATTATTTATTAGGAGAGGAGAGAAAAACATAAAACATAACATAACATAACATAAACATAAATATTAAGATTATTTATTTATTATTATTATTATTATTGTTTTATTAGAGGAGATTTTTATTATTATTAGGAGGAATTATTTATTAGAGAAGAATTAAGAGGAGAGAAGATTAGAGAAGAGAGGCAGGAGCAAGGAGAGGATTAGGAGAGAGGAGGAGAGAGAGGAGAGGAGAGGAGAGAGAGGAGAGGAGAGGGCAGAGAAGAAGCAAGGAGAGGGAGAGGAGAGGAGAGGAGAGAGGAGAGGAGAGGAGGAGAGAGAGAGAGAAGATTAGCATTTAGGATTATTTATTAAATTTATTAGGAGAGGAGAGAGGAGAGGAGAAAGAAGCAAGGAGGAAGAGAAAGGAGAGGGCAGAGATTTTAGCAGAGGAGGAGAGGAGAGGAGAAAAAGAAAGGAAGAAAGGAGAGGGCAGAGAAGAAGCAAGAAGCAAGGAGAGGAGAGGGAGAGGAGAGGGATTATTATTACTTATTATTTATTAGATTATTTATTATTTATTAGTTAGAGAGAGGATTAGGAGATTTATTGAAAGGAGAGGGCGGAGAAGAAGCAAGGAATTTAGGAGAGGGCAGAGAAGAAGAGAGGGCAGATATTTATTATTATTAGGAGGGGCGGATTGAGGAGATTAGGCGAAGAAGAAGCAAGGAGGAGAGGGGAGGAAAAGGAGAGGGAGGGAGAGAGAGGAGGAAAGGAGAGGGAGGGAGAGGAGAGGAGAGGAGAGGAGAGGAGAGGAGAGGAGAGGAGAGGAGAGGAGAGGAGAGGGGAGGAGAAAGGAGAGGGCAGGAGAAGCAAGAGGGCAGAGAAGAAGAGGAGAGGAGAGGAGAGGAGTGGAGAGGAGAGGAGAGGAGAGGAGAGGGAGAGGAGAGGAGAGGGAGAGGAGAGGAGAGGAGAGGAGAGGAGAGGAGAGGAGAGGGAGGAAAGGAGAGGGCGGAGAAGAAGCAAGGAGAGGAGAGGAGAGGGAGAGGAGAGGAGAGGAGAGGAGAGGGAGAGGGAGAGGAGAGGAGAGGAGAGGAGAGGAGAGGAGAGGAGAGGAGGAGAGGAGAGGAGAGGGAGAGGAGAGGAGAGGAAAGGAAAGGAGAGGGCGGAGAATAAGCAAGGAGAGGAGAGGAGAGGAGAGGAGAGAGGAGAGGAGGAAAGGAGAGGGCAGAGAAGAAGCAAGGAGAGGAGAGGAGAGGAGAGGAGCTCTCTTTGTTAGCTGAGGGCTTTTCACCATTGTCTTCCTCACCAAGTCCCGGTGAGGTAATTTATCTGACGTGTAATGGGTTATTTCCGGGGTTGTAACTAGGAGGCAGACAGAGGTGGTGGTATATAGCCGTTATCCATGAGCTAGTTATACCTTATCTAGAATTGTAGGGTCTGAGGGGTGAGTGATGATTGGTTGTGATGAAAGGTTAGAGGGTAAGGGTTATGGGTAAAGGTTACTGCTGTACACTTATGCCCATGCACTCTGTGACAGCCATATCAATAGAACATCTTGACCTGAATGCTGAACTTACTGCTCCGCGTCTTTGGGGACACTCAATATGGCTGCCAGTCCATCCGTTATGTCATCGTTGACTCATTTTGTGGTGACAAATCTTTCTGTTTAGTCGTGAGCGTGGGCCTGCATTCACCAGTGAGAGCTGTCCATTGAGAGCCTGCATTCACCAGTGAGAGCTGTCCATGGGGAGCCTGCATTCACCAGCGAGAGCTGTCCATGGGGAACCTGCATTCACCAGCGAGAGCTGTCCGTTGAGAGCCTGCATTCACCAGCGAGAGCTGTCCATTGAGAGCCTGCATTCACCAGCGAGAGCTGTCCATTGAGAGCCTGCATTCACCAGCGAGAGCTGTCCATTGAGAGCCTGCATTCACCAGCGAGAGCTGTCCATGGGGAGCCTGCATTCACCAGCGAGAGCTGTCCATTGAGAGCCTGCATTCACCAGTGAGAGCTGTCCATTGAGAGCCTGCATTCACCAGCGAGAGCTGTCCATTGAGACCCTGCATTCACCAGCAAGAGCTGTCCATTGAGAGCCTGCATCCACCAACGAGAGCTGTCCATGGTGCTGAAACTGGATCTACTTTAGCCATTAATCCTTAAGAGTCTATTGACCCATCGGCGTCCATCAATCTAAGTAACATAATACTAAATCCCCATCAGAATCCGTCAGTTTAAGGTAGAGATATCAGTTTTTTTTTTTGCACGGCCTGCATCTCAATCCACCGCATTCTACAGTACGGTATGTCACCCTTCCGTGTATCTGGTGGAAGGTGGCTGAGGTCCAACGGTGTTTGTCAGACCATGAGACATCCTGAACATGTCCGTGGAAGACGGGAGACTCTCTCTGTTTTACGCTCTCCGATCCCAACAGGTGTCACAGGACTCGTCTGAAGGTAACCCGATACAAAACGAATGAAAGTGTGGAGGTGGTTTTAGTGGCATAAAAATAAGGGGTCAAATATGTAAGGGGTCAAATATGTAAGGGGTCAAATATGTAAATGGTCAAATATATAAGGGGTCAAATATGTAAGGGGTCAAATATGTAAGGGGTCAAATATGTCAGGGGTCAAATATGTCAGGGGTCAAATATGTAAGGGGTCAAATATGTAAGGGGTCAAAAATGTCAGGGGTCAAATATGTCAGGGGTCAAATATGTCAGGGGTCAAATATGTAAGGGGTCAAATATGTAAGGGGTCAAATATGTAATCGGTCAAATATGTCAGGGGTCAAATATGTAAGGGGTCAAATATGTAAGGTGTCAAATATGTAAGGTGTCAAATATGTAAGGGGTCAAATATGTAAGGGGTCAAATATGTCAGGGGTCAAATATGTAAGGGGTCAAATATGTAAATGGTCAAATATGTAAATGGTCAAATATATAAGGGGTCAAATATGTAAGGGGTCAAATATGTAACGGGTCAAATATGTCAGGGGTCAAATATGTAAGGGGTCAAATATGTAAGGGGTCAAATATGTACGGGGTCAAATATGTAAGGGGGGGTCAAATATGTCAGGGGTCAAATATGTACGGGGTCAAATATGTAAGGGGTCAAATATGTCAGAGGTCAAATATGTAAGGGGTAAAATATGTAAGGGGTCAAATATGTCAGGGTCAAATATGTAAGGGGTCAAATATGTAAGGGGTCAAATATGTAAGGGGTCAAATATTTAAATGGTCAAATATGTAAGGGGTCAAATATGTAAGGGGTCAAATATGTCAGGGGTCAATTTGTATTTATTTACCCTTATATTTAACCAGGTAGGCTAGTTGAGAACACCTTTATTTATCCAGGTAGGCCAGTTGAGAACACCTTTATTTAACCAGGTAGACTAGTTGAGAACACCTTTATTTAACCAGGTAGGCTAGTTGAGAACACCTTTATTTAACCAGGTAGGCAAGTTGAGAACACCTTTATTTAAACAGGTAGGCCAGTTGAGAACACCTTTATTTAACCAGGTAGGCTAGTTGAGAACACCTTTATTTAACCAGGTAGACCAGTTAAGAACACCTTTATTTAACCAGGTAGGCCAGTTGAGAACACCTTTATTTAAACAGGTAGGCCAGTTGAGAACACCTTTATTTAACCAGGTAGGCTAGTTGAGAACACCTTTATTTAACCAGGTAGACCAGTTAAGAACACCTTTATTTAACCAGGTAGGCTAGTTGAGAACACCTTTATTTAACCAGGTAGGCTAGTTGAGAACACCTTTATTTAACCAGGTAGGCCAGCTGAGAACACCTTTATTTAACCAGGTAGGCTAGTTGAGAACACCTTTATTTAACCAGGTAGACTAGTTGAGAACAGGTTCTCATTTACAACAGCGACCTGGCCAAGATAAAGCAAAGCAGTGCGACACAAACAAACAACACAAAGTTACACATGGAGTAAAACAAACATATAGTCAATAACACAATAGAAAAAGTCTATATAGAGTGTGTACAAATAAGGTTTAAATCTATATGAATGGATCTGTGAAGCCAGTCTGATGTAGCTTTATGGATTGTTAACTTATTTAATTTCGGGGACCATATGAAACTATATCTCTAAGCCATCTGGTACTTTTCAAGATGGCTACTCTGTTCATTATTGTTAATATCACTAGAGGATGACTGAGACTTGCGTCCCAAATGGCACCCTATTCCCTACACGGCACACTACGTTTGATGAGAGCCAATAGGGCTCCGATCAATAGTAGTGCACTATATAGGGAATAGGGTTCCTTTTGGGACGTTCCCTGAGATGTGCCTTGTCCTTCAATCTGACCTTGATAACAAGAATTCTTAATTAAAACAGGGGTAAGGGATATTACAGAATCTCTCAGCAATATGGGGACATTACTTTAAAAGTGTAGAAGAGAAATGTAATCTGGGACCGTGTATTACCCTGATGCCATTGCAGCCAGACCTTGCCTGTCCCCTGTCCCTTTTAAAAGGGATGTTTAGGAATATGTTTTGTTTTTTAAATTTTTTAAGGACAATAAGTAATTTAATGAACAGTTCTTTAAATAATCATGTTTAGTGACTGGCTTTCAATGGCCAATCCCAAGGTAACGGCATCATCAGATTACACAGTATCACCGGGGGCAAACTACCTGCCCTCCAGGACACCTACACCACCCGATGCTACAGGAAGGCCATAAAGATCATCAAGGACATCAACCACCCGAGCCACTGCCTGTTCACCCCGCTGTCATCCAGAAGGCGAGGTCAGTACAGGTGCATCAAAGCTGGGACCGAGAGACTGAAAAACAGCTTCTATCTCAAGGCCATCAGACTGTTAAACAGCCACCACTAACATTGAGTGGCTACTGCCAACACACTGTCAATGACACTGACTCTACTCCAGCCACTTTAATCATGGGAATTGATGGGAAATGATGTAAATATATCACTAGCCACTTTAAACAATGCTACCTTATATAATGTTACTTACCCTACATTATTCATCTCATATGCATACGTAGATACTGTACTCTATATCATCGACTGCATCCTTATGTAATACATGTATCACTAGCCACTTTAACTATGCCACTTGGTTTACATACTCATCTCATATGTATATACTGTACTCGATATCATCTACTGTATCTTGCCTATGCTGCTCTGTACCATCATTCATTCATATATCCTTATGTACATATTCTTTATCCCCTTACACTGTGTATAAGACAGTAGTTTTTTTTTTAATTGTTAGTTAGATTACTTGTTGGTTATTACTGCATTGTCGGAACTAGAAGCACAAGCATTTCGCTACACTCGCATTAACATCTGCTAACCATGTGTATGTGACAAATAAAATTAGATTTGATTGATTTGATTTATACTTCTAAAGCTACATCTAGTCTTAGTCTACACCACCACACGTGATGTTTTGGATTGTGGTTTCAGGTTCCATCTCAAAACAGTTACTGTCTCCATGTTGTTGTCTGTGTTTAGTGGTTAACCTACACTAGTTTTAGATTGTATTGCGGTTTGTTATTTCTTTGTGGACGCTAGTGTACGTATTGTGGTGTGTGAGAACCGAAGAAAGAGTGAACCAGAATCTGGGTTTACAGGAGACGCAGTTTCCAGGAAGCAACGATTCAATTTGCCATTCAGCAGCTTTTCAAATTTAATAATGTCAAGATTCAAGTTTCCAGTTTTAATGTCAAATGTACCAGTACAGTGAAATACCTTTCTGGCTAACTCAGAACCCAACCATGCAATAATCAATAACAACGTATCACTACAATAAACACAGGCGATGTAAGAAGGAATATGAAGAGCACAATAAGGAAGTAAGCATACTATATACAGGGTCAGTTAATACCATATACAGGGTCAGTTATTACTATATACAGGGTCAGTTATTACTATATACAGGGTCAGTTAATACCATATACAGGGTCAGTTATTACTATATACAGGGTCAGTTATTACCATACTATATACAGGGTCAGTTATTACTATATACAGGGTCAGTTATTACTATATACAGGGTCAGTTATTACTATATACAGGGTCAGTTATTACTATATACAGGGTCAGTTATTACTATATACAGGGTCAGTTATTACTATATACAGGGTCAGTTATTACTATATACAGGGTCAGTTATTACTATATACAGGGTCAGTTATACTATATACAGGGTCAGTTATTACTATATACAGGGTCAGTTAATACTATATACAGGGTCAGTTATACAGGGTCAGTTATTACTATATACAGGGTCAGTTAATACTATATACAGGGTCAGTTATTACTATATACAGGGTCAGTTTACCATACTATATACAGGGTCAGTTAATACTATATACAGGGTCAGTTATTACTATATACAGGGTCAGTTATACATACTATATACTATATACAGGGTCAGTTATTACTATATACAGGGTCAGTTATTACTATATACAGGGTCAGTTATTACTATATACAGGGTCAGTTATTACTATATACAGGGTCAGTTATTACTATATACAGGGTCAGTTAATACTATATACAGGGTCAGTTAATACCATACTATATTCATACCATACTATATACAGGGTCAGTTAATACCATACTATATACAGGGGTCAGTTATATACAGGGTCATACTATATACAGGGTCAGTTAATACTATATACAGGGTCAGTTATTACTATATACAGGGTCAGTTATTACTATATACAGGGTCAGTATAATCAGTTATTAGTAATACAGGGTCAGTTATTACTATATACAGGGTCAGTTAATACTATATACAGGGTCAGTTATTACTATATACAGGGTCAGTTATATACAGGGTCAGTTATTACTATATACAGGGTCAGTTATTACTATATACAGGGTCAGTTATATATATACAGGGTCAGTTAATTACTATATACAGGGTCAGTACTATATACAGGGTACCATACTATATACAGGGTCAGTTAATACCATACTATATACAGGGTCAGTTAATACTATATACAGGGTCAGTTATTACTATATACAGGGTCAGTTATTACTATATACAGGGTCAGTTATTACTATATACAGGGTCAGTTATTACTATATACAGGGTCAGTTATTACTATATACAGGGTCAGTTATTACTATATACAGGGTCAGTTATTACTATATACAGGGTCAGTTATTACTATATACAGGGTCAGTTAATACCATACTATATACAGGGTCAGTTATTACTATATACAGGGTCAGTTATATACAGGGTCATACTATATACAGGGTCAGTTATTACTATATACAGGGTCAGTTAATACTATATACAGGGTCAGTTATTACTATATACAGGGTCAGTTATTACTATATACAGGGTCAGTTATTACTATATACAGGGTCAGTTATTACTATATACAGGGTCAGTTATTACTATATACAGGGTCAGTTATTACTATATACAGGGTCAGTTATTACTATATACAGGGTCAGTTAATACTATATACAGGGTCAGTTATTACTATATACAGGGTCAGTTATTACTATATACAGGGTCAGTTATTACTATATACAGGGTCAGTTAATACTATATACAGGGTCAGTTATACTATATACAGGGTCAGTTAATACTATATACAGGGTCAGTTAATACTATATACAGGGTCAGTTAATACTATATAATACTATATACAGGGTCAGTTATTACTATATACAGGGTCAGTTATACTATATACAGGGTCAGTTAATACTATATACAGGGTCAGTTAATACCATACTATATACAGGGTCAGTTAATACTATATACAGGGTCAGTTATTACTATATACAGGGTCAGTTATATACAGGGTCAGTTAATACTATATACAGGGTCAGTTATTACCATACTATATACAGGGTCAGTTATTACTATATACAGGGTCAGTTATTACTATATACAGGGTCAGTTACCATACTATATACAGGGTCAGTTAATACTATATACAGGGTCAGTTATTACTATATACAGGGTCAGTTATTACTATATACAGGGTCAGTTAATTACTATATACAGGGTCAGTTAATACCATACTATATACAGGGTCAGTTAATACTATATACAGGGTTACTATATACAGGGTCAGTTATACCATACTATATACAGGGTCAGTTATTACTATATACAGGGTCAGTTTACCATACTATATACAGGGTCAGTTATTACTATATACAGGGTCAGTTAATACCATACTATATACAGGGTCAGTTACCATACTATATACAGGGTCAGTTAATACTATATACAGGGTCAGTTATTACTATATACAGGGTCAGTTAATTATATACAGGGTCAGTTAATACTATATACAGGGTCAGTTATTACTATATACAGGGTCAGTTATTACTATATACAGGGTCAGTTATTACTATATACAGGGTCAGTTAATACTATATACAGGGTCAGTTATTACTATATACAGGGTCAGTTATTACTATATACAGGGGTTAATACCATACTATATACAGGGTCAGTTATACCATACTATATACAGGGTCAGTTAATACCATACTATATACAGGGTCAGTTAATACCATACTATATACAGGGTCAGTTAATACCATACTATATACAGGGTCAGTTAATACTATATACAGGGTCAGTTAATACTATATACAGGGTCAGTTAATACTATATACAGGGTCAGTTATTACTATATACAGGGTCAGTTAATACTATATACAGGGTCAGTTATTACTATATACAGGGTCAGTTAATACTATATACAGGGTCAGTTATTACTATATACAGGGTCAGTTAATACCATACTATATACAGGGTCAGTTATTACTATATACAGGGTCAGTTAATACCATACTATATACAGGGTCAGTTACCATACTATATACAGGGTCAGTTATTACTATATACAGGGTCAGTTATTACTATATACAGGGTCAGTTAATACTATATACAGGGTCAGTTAATACTATATACAGGGTCAGTTATATACAGGGTCATACTATATACAGGGTCAGTATATACAGGGTCAGTTATTACTATATACAGGGTCAGTTAATACTATATACAGGGTCAGTTAATACTATATACAGGGTCAGTTATTACTATATACAGGGTCAGTTAATACCATACTATATACAGGGTCAGTTATACCATACTATATACAGGGTCAGTTAATACCATACTATATACAGGGTCAGTTATTACTATATACAGGGTCAGTTATACTATATACAGGGTCAGTTATTACTATATACAGGGTCAGTTATTACTATATACAGGGTCAGTTATTACTATATACAGGGTCAGTTAATACTATATACAGGGTCAGTTATTACTATATACAGGGTCAGTTTACCATACTATATACAGGGTCATTTAATACTATATACAGGGTCAGTTATTACTATATACAGGGTCAGTTATTACTATATACAGGGTCAGTTAATACTATATACAGGGTCAGTTAATACTATATACAGGGTCAGTTAATACTATATACAGGGTCAGTTATTACTATATACAGGGTCAATTATTACTATATACAGGGTCAGTTATTACTATATACAGGGTCAGTTAATACTATATACAGGGTCAGTTATTACCATACTATATACAGGGTCAGTTATTACTATATACAGGGTCAGTTATTACTATATACAGGGTCAGTTATTACTATATACAGGGTCAGTTAATACTATATACAGGGTCAGTTATTACTATATACAGGGTCAGTTATTACTATATACAGGGTCAGTTTACCATACTATATACAGGGTCAGTTATACTATATACAGGGTCAGTTAATACTATATACAGGGTCAGTTATTACTATATACAGGGTCAGTTATTACTATATACAGGGTCAGTTAATACCATACTATATACAGGGTCAGTTAATTACTATATACAGGGTCAGTTATTACTATATACAGGGTCAGTTATACTATATACAGGGTCAGTTATTACTATATACAGGGTCAGTTATTACTATATACAGGGTCAGTTATTACTATATACAGGGTCAGTTATTACTATATACAGGGTCAGTTATACTATATACAGGGTCAGTTTATATACTATATACAGGGTCAGTTTACCATACTATATACAGGGTCAGTTATACTATACTAATACAGGGTCAGTTATTACTATATACAGGGTCAGTTATACCATACTATATACAGGGTCAGTTAATACTATATACAGGGTCAGTTATTACTATATACAGGGTCAGTTATATACAGGGTCAGTTAATACTATATACAGGGTCAGTTAATACCATACTATATACAGGGTCAGTTAATACCATACTATATACAGGGTCAGTTATTACTATATACAGGGTCAGTTAATACTATATACAGGGTCAGTTAATACCATACTATATACAGGGTCAGTTATTACTATATACAGGGTCAGTTATTACTATATACAGGGTCAGTTATTACTATATACAGGGTCAGTTAATACTATATACAGGGTCAGTTATTACTATATACAGGGTCAGTTATTACTATATACAGGGTCAGTTAATACTATATACAGGGTCAGTTATTACTATATACAGGGTCAGTTAATACCATACTATATACAGGGTCAGTTATTACTATATACAGGGTCAGTTATTACTATATACAGGGTCAGTTATTACTATATACAGGGTCAGTTATTACTATATACAGGGTCAGTTATTACTATATACAGGGTCAGTTAATACTATATACAGGGTCAGTTAATACTATATACAGGGTCAGTTAATACTATATACAGGGTCAGTTATTACTATATACAGGGTCAGTTATTACTATATACAGGGTCAGTTAATACTATATACAGGGTCAGTTATTACTATATACAGGGTCAGTTAATACTATATACAGGGTCAGTTAATACTATATACAGGGTCAGTTAATACCATACTATATACAGGGTCAGTTATTACTATATACAGGGTCAGTTAATACTATATACAGGGTCAGTTAATACTATATACAGGGTCAGTTAATACTATATACAGGGTCAGTTATATACAGGGTCAGTTATTACTATATACAGGGTCAGTTATTACTATATACAGGGTCAGTTATTACTATATACAGGGGTTATTACTATATACAGGGTCAGTTATTACTATATACAGGGTCAGTTATTACTATATACAGGGTCAGTTATTACTATATACAGGGTCAGTTATACCATACTATATACAGGGTCAGTTAATACTATATACAGGGTCAGTTAATACTATATACAGGGTCAGTTAATACTATATACAGGGTCAGTTACCATACTATATACAGGGTCAGTTATACCATACTATATACAGGGTCAGTTAATACTATATACAGGGTCAGTTATTACTATATACAGGGTCAGTTATTACTATATACAGGGTCAGTTAATACTATATACAGGGTCAGTTATTACTATATACAGGGTCAGTTATTACTATATACAGGGTCAGTTATTACTATATACAGGGTCAGTTATTACTATATACAGGGTCAGTTATTACTATATACAGGGTCAGTTAATACTATATACAGGGTCAGTTATTACTATATACAGGGTCAGTTAATACCATACTATATACAGGGTCAGTTAATACTATATACAGGGTCAGTTAATACCATACTATATACAGGGTCAGTTATTACTATATACATACTATATACAGGGTCAGTTATTACTATATACAGGGTCAGTTAATACTATATACAGGGTCAGTTATACTATATACAGGGTCAGTTATTACTATATACAGGGTCAGTTAATACTATATACAGGGTCAGTTAATACTATATACAGGGTCAGTTATTACTATATACAGGGTCAGTTATTACTATATACAGGGTCAGTTAATACCATACTATATACAGGGTCAGTTATTACTATATACAGGGTCAGTTAATACCATACTATATACAGGGTCAGTTAATACCATACTATATACAGGGTCAGTTAATACCATACTATATACAGGGTCAGTTAATACCATACTATATACAGGGTCAGTTAATACTATATACAGGGTCAGTTAATACTATATACAGGGTCAGTTAATACTATATACAGGGTCAGTTATTACTATATACAGGGTCAGTTAATACTATATACAGGGTCAGTTATTACTATATACAGGGTCAGTTATTACTATATACAGGGTCAGTTATTACTATATACAGGGTCAGTTTACCATACTATATACAGGGTCAGTTATTACTATATACAGGGTCAGTTAATACCATACTATATACAGGGTCAGTTAATACCATACTATATACAGGGTCAGTTAATACTATATACAGGGTCAGTTATTACTATATACAGGGTCAGTTATTACTATATACAGGGTAATACTATATACAGGGTCAGTTAATACCATACTATATACAGGGTCAGTTAATACCATACTATATACAGGGTCAGTTAATACTATATACAGGGTCAGTTAATACTATATACAGGGTCAGTTAATACTATATACTATACTATATACAGGGTCAGTTATTACTATATACAGGGTCAGTTAATACTATATACAGGGTCAGTTATTACTATATACAGGGTCAGTTAATACCATACTATATACAGGGTCAGTTATACTATATACAGGGTCAGTTAATTACTATATACAGGGTCAGTTTATTACTATATACAGGGTCAGTTATTACTATATACAGGGTCAGTTATTACTATATACAGGGTCAGTTATACTATATACAGGGTCAGTTATTACTATATACAGGGTCAGTTATTACTATATACAGGGTCAGTTAATACTATATACAGGGTCAGTTAATTACTATATACAGGGTCAGTTAATACTATATACAGGGTCAGTTATTACTATATACAGGGTCAGTTATTACTATATACAGGGTCAGTTATATACAGGGTCAGTTAATACTATACTATATACAGGGTCAGTACTATATACAGGGTCAGTTAATACTATATACAGGGTCAGTTATTACTATATACAGGGTCAGTTAATACATACTATATACAGGGTCAGTTAATACTATATACAGGGTCAGTTATTACTATATACAGGGTCAGTTATTACTATATACAGGGTCAGTTATTACTATATACAGGGTCAGTTATTACTATATACAGGGTCAGTTAATACTATATACAGGGTCAGTTATACTATATACAGGGTCAGTACAGGGTAGTTACTATATACAGGGTCAGTTATATACAGGGTCAGTTAATACTATATACAGGGTCATATTCATTACTATATACAGGGTCAGTTATTACTATATACAGGGTCAGTTATTACTATATACAGGGTCAGTTAATACTATATACAGGGTCAGTTAATACTATATACAGGGTCAGTTTACCATACTATATACAGGGTCAGTTAATACCATACTATATACAGGGTCAGTTTACTATATACAGGGTCAGTTATTACTATATACAGGGTCAGTTATTACTATATACAGGGTCAGTTATTACTATATACAGGGTCAGTTATATACAGGGTCAGTTATTACTATATACAGGGTCAGTTATTACTATATACAGGGTCAGTTATTACTATATACAGGGTCAGTTATTACTATATACAGGGTCAGTTATTACTATATACAGGGTCAGTTATTACTATATACAGGGTCAGTTAATACCATACTATATACAGGGTCAGTTAATACTATATACAGGGTCAGTTAATACTATATACAGGGTCAGTTATATACAGGGTCAGTTATTACTATATACAGGGTCAGTTATTACTATATACAGGGTCAGTTATACTATATACAGGGTCAGTTAATACTATATACAGGGTCAGTTATTACTATATACAGGGTCAGTTATACTATATACAGGGTCAGTTATATACAGGGTCATACTATATACAGGGTCAGTTAATACCATACTATATACAGGGTCAGTTACCATACTATATACAGGGTCAGTTATTACTATATACAGGGTCAGTTATATACTATATACAGGGTCAGTTAATACCATACTATATACAGGGTCAGTTATACCATACTATATACAGGGTCAGTTAATACCATACTATATACAGGGTCAGTTAATACTATATACAGGGTCAGTTAATACTATATACAGGGTCAGTTACTATATACAGGGTCAGTTAATTACTATATACAGGGTCAGTTATACTATATACAGGGTCAGTTAATACCATACTATATACAGGGTCAGTTATTACTATATACAGGGTCAGTTATTACTATATACAGGGTCAGTTAATACCATACTATATACAGGGTCAGTTATTACTATATACAGGGTCAGTTATACTATATACAGGGTCAGTTAATACCATACTATATACAGGGTCAGTTTACCATACTATATACAGGGTCAGTTATTACTATATACAGGGTCAGTTATACTATATACAGGGTCAGTTAATACTATATACAGGGTCAGTTAATACCATACTATATACAGGGTCAGTTAATACCATACTATATACAGGGTCAGTTAATACATACTATATACAGGGTCAGTTAATACTATATACAGGGTCAGTTAATACTATATACAGGGTCAGTTATACTATATACAGGGTCAGTTATACCATACTATATACAGGGTCAGTTAATACTATATACAGGGTCAGTTATTACTATATACAGGGTCAGTTACCATACTATATACAGGGTCAGTTATTACTATATACAGGGTCAGTTAATACCATACTATATACAGGGTCAGTTAATTACTATATACAGGGTCAGTTATTACTATATACAGGGTCAGTTATTACTATATACAGGGTCAGTTATTACTATATACAGGGTCAGTTATTACTATATACAGGGTCAGTACTATATACAGGGTCAGTTAATACTATATACAGGGTCAGTTATTACTATATACAGGGTCAGTTAATACTATATACAGGGTCAGTTATTACTATATACAGGGTCAGTTATTACTATATACAGGGTCAGTTAATACTATATACAGGGTCAGTTAATACTATATACAGGGTCAGTTATTACTATATACAGGGTCAGTTAATACTATATAGGGTCAGTTAATACTATATACAGGGTCAGTTATTACTATATACAGGGTCAGTTATAATACTATATACAGGGTCAGTTATATACAGGGTCAGTTATACTATATACAGGGTCAGTTATTACTATATACAGGGTCAGTACCATACTATATACAGGGTCAGTTATATACAGGGTCCATACTATATACAGGGTCAGTTAATTATATACAGGGTCAGTTATTACTATATACAGGGTCAGTTAATACTATATACAGGGTCAGTTAATACTATATACAGGGTCAGTTAATACTATATACAGGGTCAGTTATATACAGGGTCAGTTATACTATATACAGGGTCAGTTAATACTATATACAGGGTCAGTTATACCATACTATATACAGGGTCAGTTAATACTATATACAGGGTCAGTTAATACTATATACAGGGTCAGTTAATACCATACTATATACAGGGTCAGTTAATACTATATACAGGGTCAGTTAATACTATATACAGGGTCAGTTAATACCATACTATATACAGGGTCAGTTAATACCATACTATATACAGGGTCAGTTAATACTATATACAGGGTCAGTTATAATACTATATACAGGGTCAGTTAATACTATATACAGGGTCAGTTACAGGGTCAGTTAATACTATATACAGGGTCAGTACTATATACAGGGTCAGTTAATACTATATACAGGGTCAGTTAATACTATATACAGGGTCAGTTTACCATACTATATACAGGGTCAGTTATTACTATATACAGGGTCAGTTAATACTATATACAGGGTCATACAGGGTTATTACTATATACAGGGTCAGTTAATACTATATACAGGGTCAGTACTATATACAGGGTCAGTTATTACTATATACAGGGTCAGTTAATACTATATACAGGGTCAGTTAATACTATATACAGGGTCAGTTATTACTATATACAGGGTCAGTACTATATACAGGGTCAGTTATACTATATACAGGGTCAGTTATTACTATATACAGGGTCAGTTATACCATACTATATACAGGGTCAGTTAATACTATATACAGGGTCAGTTAATACTATATACAGGGTCAGTTACCATACTATATACAGGGTCAGTTAATTACTATATACAGGGTCAGTTAATACTATATACAGGGTCAGTTATTACTATATACAGGGTCAGTTAATTACTATATACAGGGTCAGTTAATACTATATACAGGGTCAGTTATTACCATACTATATACAGGGTCAGTACTATATACAGGGTCAGTTAATTACTATATACAGGGTCAGTTAATTACTATATACAGGGTCAGTTAATACTATATACAGGGTCAGTTATTACTATATACAGGGTCAGTTATTACTATATACAGGGTCAGTTATACCATACTATATACAGGGTCAGTTTACCATACTATATACAGGGTCAGTTAATACTATATACAGGGTCAGTTAATTACTATATACAGGGTCAGTTAATACCATACTATATACAGGGTCAGTTAATACCATACTATATACAGGGTCAGTTATTACTATATACAGGGTCAGTTATTACTATATACAGTTATACTATATACAGGGTCAGTTAATACCATACTATATACAGGGTCAGTTATTACTATATACAGGGTCAGTTATTACTATATACAGGGTCAGTTATTACTATATACAGGGTCAGTTATTACTATATACAGGGTCAGTTAATACCATACTATATACAGGGTCAGTTATTACTATATACAGGGTCAGTTAATACTATATACAGGGTCAGTTATTACTATATACAGGGTCAGTTAATACCATACTATATACAGGGTCAGTTATTACTATATACAGGGTCAGTTAATACTATATACAGGGTCAGTTATTACTATATACAGGGTCAGTTAATACTATATACAGGGTCAGTTAATACTATATACAGGGTCAGTTATTACTATATACAGGGTCAGTTATTACTATATACAGGGTCAGTTATATACAGGGTCAGTTAATACTATATACAGGGTCAGTTAATACTATATACAGGGTCAGTTATTACTATATACAGGGTCAGTTATTACTATATACAGGGTCAGTTATATACAGGGTCAGTTAATACTATATACAGGGTCAGTTATTACTATATACAGGGTCAGTTATTACTATATACAGGGTCAGTTATTTATATACAGGGTCAGTTATACTATATACAGGGTCAGTTATCACCATACTATATACAGGGTCAGTTATTACTATATACAGGGTCAGTTATTACTATATACAGGGTCAGTTATTACTATATACAGGGTCAGTTATTACTATATACAGGGTCAGTTATTACTATATACAGGGTCAGTTATTACTATATACAGGGTCAGTTATTACATACTATATACAGGGTCAGTTAATACCATACTATATACAGGGTCAGTTAATACTATATACAGGGTCAGTTTAGTTATACTATATACAGGGTCAGTTTACCATACTATATACTATATACAGGGTCAGTTAATACTATATACAGGGTCAGTTTACCATACTATATACAGGGTCAGTTATTACCATACTATATACAGGGTCAGTTATTACTATATACAGGGTCAGTTATTACTATATACAGGGTCAGTTATTACTATATACAGGGTCAGTTATTACTATATACAGGGTCAGTTAATACCATACTATATACAGGGTCAGTTAATACATACTATATACAGGGTCAGTTATTACTATATACAGGGTCAGTTATTACTATATACAGGGTCAGTGAATATACTATATACAGGGTCAGTTACCATACTATATATACAGGGTCAGTTATTACTATATACAGGGTCAGTTATTACTTATACAGGGTCAGTTATTACTATATACAGGGTCAGTTATTACTATATACAGGGTCAGTTATATACAGGGTCAGTTATACTATATACAGGGTCAGTTATTACTATATAGGGTCAGTTATTACTATATACAGGGTCAGTTAATACTATATACAGGGTCAGTTAATACTATATACAGGGTCAGTTAATACCATACTATATACAGGGTCAGTTACCATACTATATACAGGGTCAGTTATTACTATATACAGGGTCAGTTATTACTATATACAGGGTCAGTTAATACTATATACAGGGTCAGTTATATACCATACTATATACAGGGTCAGTTATTACTATATACAGGGTCAGTTATTACTATATACAGGGTCAGTTATTACTATATACAGGGTCAGTTAATACTATATACAGGGTCAGTTATTACTATATACAGGGTCAGTTATTACTATATACAGGGTCAGTTATACCATACTATATACAGGGTCAGTACTATATACAGGGTCAGTTATACTATATACAGGGTCAGTTAATTACTATATACAGGGTCAGTTAATACTATATACAGGGTCAGTTAATACCATACTATATACAGGGTCAGTTATTACTATATACAGGGTCAGTTATTACTATATACAGGGTCAGTTAATACTATATACAGGGTCAGTTATTACTATATACAGGGTCAGTTAATACTATATACAGGGTCAGTTATTACTATATACAGGGTCAGTTAATACTATATACAGGGTCAGTTATTACTATATACAGGGTCAGTTAATACTATATACAGGGTCAGTTATTACTATATACAGGGTCAGTTAATACTATATACAGGGTCAGTTAATACCATACTATATACAGGGTTAGTTATTACTATATATAGGGTCAGTTATTACTATATACAGGGTCAGTTATTACTATATACAGGGTCAGTTAATACAGGGTCATACTATATACAGGGTCAGTTATTACTATATACAGGGTCAGTTAATACTATATACAGGGTCAGTTTAATACTATATACAGGGTCAGTTATTACTATATACAGGGTCAGTTAATACTATATACAGGGTCAGTTATACCACAGGGTCAGTTACTATATACAGGGTCAGTTATTACTATATACAGGGTCAGTTTACCATACTATATACAGGGTCAGTTATACCATACTATATACAGGGTCAGTTAATACCATACTATATACAGGGTCAGTTAATACTATATACAGGGTCAGTTAATACTATATACAGGGTCAGTTATTACTATATACAGGGTCAGTTATTACTATATACAGGGTCAGTTATTACTATATACAGGGTCAGTTAATACTATATACAGGGTCAGTTATTACTATATACAGGGTCAGTTAATACCATACTATACAGGGTCAGTTTACCATACTATATACAGGGTCAGTTAATACTATATACAGGGTCAGTTAATACTATATACAGGGTCAGTTAATACCATACTATATACAGGGTCAGTTATATACAGGGTCATACTATATACAGGGTCAGTTAATACTATATACAGGGTCAGTTACTATATACAGGGTCAGTTATACTATATACAGGGTCAGTTATTACTATATACAGGGTCAGTTATTACTATATACAGGGTCAGTTTAATACTATATACAGGGTTACTATATACAGGGTCAGTTAATACTATATACAGGGTCAGTTATTACTATATACAGGGTCAGTTAATACTATATACAGGGTCAGTTAATACTATATACAGGGTCAGTTAATACTATATACAGGGTCAGTTATTACTATATACAGGGTCAGTTATATACTATATACAGGGTCAGTTATACCATACTATATACAGGGTCAGTTTACCATACTATATACAGGGTCAGTTATTACTATATACAGGGTCAGTTATTACTATATACAGGGTCAGTTAATACTATATACAGGGTCAGTTATTACTATATACAGGGTCAGTTAATATTACTATATACAGGGTCAGTTAATTACTATATACAGGGTCAGTTACCATACTATATACAGGGTCAGTTATACCATACTATATACAGGGTCAGTTATTACTATACATACTATATACAGGGTCAGTTAATACCATACTATATACAGGGTCAGTTAATACTATATACAGGGTCAGTTATTACTATATACAGGGTCAGTTAATACTATATACAGGGTCAGTTAATACCATACTATATACAGGGTCAGTTAATACCATACTATATACAGGGTCAGTTATTACTATATACAGGGTCAGTTACCATACTATATACAGGGTCAGTTAATACTATATACAGGGTCAGTTAATACTATATACAGGGTCAGTTAATACTATATACAGGGTCAGTACTATATACAGGGTCAGTTAATACTATATACAGGGTCAGTTATTACTATATACAGGGTCAGTTATTACTATATACAGGGTCAGTTATTACTATATACAGGGTCAGTTACCATACTATATACAGGGTCAGTTATTACTATATACAGGGTCAGTTAATTACTATATACAGGGTCAGTTATTACTATATACAGGGTCAGTTATTACTATATACAGGGTCAGTTATTACTATATACAGGGTCAGTTATTACTATATACAGGGTCAGTTATTACTATATACAGGGTCAGTTATTACTATATACAGGGTCAGTTATATACAGGGTCATTACTATATTATTACTATATACAGGGTCAGTTAATACTATATACAGGGTCAGTTAATACTATATACAGGGTCAGTTATTACTATATACAGGGTCAGTTAATACTATATACAGGGTCAGTTAATACTATATACAGGGTCAGTTATACTATATACTATATACAGGGTCAGTTAATACTATATACAGGGTCAGTTAATACTATATACAGGGTCAGTTAATACTATATACAGGGTCAGTTATATACAGGGTCAGTTAATACTATATACAGGGTCAGTTATATACAGGGTCATACTATATACAGGGTCAGTTATTACTATATACAGGGTCAGTTATACTATATACAGGGTCAGTTAATACTATATACAGGGTCAGTTATACTATATACAGGGTCAGTTAATACTATATACAGGGTCAGTTAATACCATACTATATACAGGGTCAGTTAATACCATACTATATACAGGGTCAGTTAATACCATACTATATACAGGGTCAGTTAATACTATATACAGGGTCAGTTATTACTATATACAGGGTCAGTTATTACTATATACAGGGTCAGTTAATACTATATACAGGGTCAGTTATTACTATATACAGGGTCAGTTAATACTATATACAGGGTCAGTTAATACTATATACAGGGTCAGTTACTATATACAGGGTCAGTTATATATACAGGGTCAGTTAATACTATATACAGGGTCAGTTATTACTATATACAGGGTCACTATATACAGGGTCAGTTAATACTATATACAGGGTCAGTTAATACTATATACAGGGTCAGTTATTACTATATACAGGGTCAGTTAATACTATATACAGGGTCAGTTATTACTATATACAGGGTCAGTTATACAGGGTCCATACTATATACAGGGTCAGTTATTACTATATACAGGGTCAGTTAATACTATATACAGGGTCAGTTAATACTATATACAGGGTCAGTTATTACTATATACAGGGTCAGTTAATACTATATACAGGGTCAGTTAATACTATATACAGGGTCAGTTAATACCATACTATATACAGGGTCAGTTAATACTATATACAGGGTCAGTTATTACTATATACAGGGTCAGTTATTACTATATACAGGGTCAGTTAATACTATATACAGGGTCAGTTATTACCATACTATATACAGGGTCAGTTATTACTATATACAGGGTCAGTTATTACTATATACAGGGTCAGTTATTACTATATACAGGGTCAGTTAATACTATATACAGGGTCAGTTATTACTATATACAGGGTCAGTTATTACTATATACAGGGTCAGTTAATACCATACTATATACAGGGTCAGTTAATACCATACTATATACAGGGTCAGTTAATACTATATACAGGGTCAGTTAATACTATATACAGGGTCAGTTATACCATACTATATACAGGGTCAGTTAATACCATACTATATACAGGGTCAGTTATTACCATACTATATACAGGGTCAGTTATTACTATATACAGGGTCAGTTATTACTATATACAGGGTCAGTTAATACCATACTATATACAGGGTCAGTTAATACCATACTATATACAGGGTCAGTTAATACTATATACAGGGTCAGTTATTACTATATACAGGGTCAGTTAATACTATATACAGGGTCAGTTAATACTATATACAGGGTCAGTTATTTATATACAGGGTCAGTTATTACTATATACAGGGTCAGTTATTACTATATACAGGGTCAGTTAATACTATATACAGGGTCAGTTATTACTATATACAGGGTCAGTTATTACTATATACAGGGTCAGTTAATACCATACTATATACAGGGTCAGTTAATACCATACTATATACAGGGTCAGTTAATACCATACTATATAGAGGGTCAGGCAATACTATATACAGGGTCAGTTAATACCATACTATATACAGGGTCAGTTAATACTATATACAGGGTCAGTTAATACTATATACAGGGTCAGTTATTACTATATACAGGGTCAGTTATTACTATATACAGGGTCAGTTATTACTATATACAGGGTCAGTTATTACTATATACAGGGTCAGTTAATACTATATACAGGGTCAGTTATTACTATATACAGGGTCAGTTAATACCATACTATATACAGGGTCAGTTATTACTATATACAGGGTCAGTTAATACCATACTATATACAGGGTCAGTTAATACCATACTATATACAGGGTCAGTTATTACTATATACAGGGTCAGTTATTACTATATACAGGGTCAGTTATTACTATATACAGGGTCAGTTATATACAGGGTCAGTTATACTATATACAGGGTCAGTTAATACTATATACAGGGTCAGTTAATACTATATACAGGGTCAGTTATACTATATACAGGGTCAGTTATTACTATATACAGGGTCAGTTAATACTATATACAGGGTCAGTTATTACTATATACAGGGTCAGTTATTACTATATACAGGGTCAGTTATTACTATATACAGGGTCAGTTAATACTATATACAGGGTCAGTTATTACATACTATATACAGGGTCAGTTAATACTATATACAGGGTCAGTTAATACTATATACAGGGTCAGTTATTACTATATACAGGGTCAGTTAATACTATATACAGGGTCAGTTATTACTATATACAGGGTCAGTTAATACTATATACAGGGTCAGTTATTACTATATACAGGGTCAGTTTACCATACTATATACAGGGTCAGTTATTACTATATACAGGGTCAGTTAATACCATACTATATACAGGGTCAGTTATATACAGGGTCAGTTATACTATATACAGGGTCAGTTAATACTATATACAGGGTCAGTTATACAGTTATACTATATACAGGGTCAGTTATTACTATATACAGGGTCAGTTATTACTATATACAGGGTCAGTTATACTATATACAGGGTCAGTTATATACAGGGTCATATACTATATACAGGGTCAGTTATACCATACTATATACAGGGTCAGTTATTTATATACAGGGTCAGTTATTACTATATACAGGGTCAGTTATTACTATATACAGGGTCAGTTAATACTATATACAGGGTCAGTTATTACTATATACAGGGTCAGTTATTACTATATACAGGGTCAGTTAATACCATACTATATACAGGGTCAGTTAATACCATACTATATACAGGGTCAGTTAATACTATATACAGGGTCAGTTATTACTATATACAGGGTCAGTTATTACTATATACAGGGTCAGTTTACCATACTATATACAGGGTCAGTTAATACCATACTATATACAGGGTCAGTTATTACTATATACAGGGTCAGTTAATACTATATACAGGGTCAGTTATTTACTATATACAGGGTCAGTTATTACTATATACAGGGTCAGTTATTACTATATACAGGGTCAGTTATTACTATATACAGGGTCAGTTAATACTATATACAGGGTCAGTTTACCATACTATATACAGGGTCAGTTAATACTATATACAGGGTCAGTTATTACTATATACAGGGTCAGTTATTACTATATACAGGGTCAGTTAATACCATACTATATACAGGGTCAGTTAATACCATACTATATACAGGGTCAGTTATTACTATATACAGGGTCAGTACTATATACAGGGTCAGTTTACCATACTATATACAGGGTCAGTTAATACCATACTATATACAGGGTCAGTTATATACAGGGTCCATACTATATACAGGGTCAGTTAGTTATATACAGGGTCATACTATATACAGGGTCAGTTACCATACTATATACAGGGTCAGTTATTACTATATACAGGGTCAGTTATTACTATATACAGGGTCAGTACTATATACAGGGTCAGTTATTACTATATACAGGGTCAGTTATATACAGGGTCTACTATATACAGGGTCAGTTATAATACTATATACAGGGTCAGTTATTACTATATACAGGGTCAGTTAATACCATACTATATACAGGGTCAGTTATTACTATATACAGGGTCAGTTATTACTATATACAGGGTCAGTTATTACTATATACAGGGTCAGTTATTACTATATACAGGGTCAGTTAATACTATATGCAGGGTCAGTTAATACTATATACAGGGTCAGTTAATACCATACTATATACAGGGTCAGTTAATACTATATACAGGGTCAGTTATTACTATATACAGGGTCAGTTATTACTATATACAGGGTCAGTTATTACTATATACAGGGTCAGTTGATACTATATACAGGGTCAGTTATTACTATATACAGGGTCAGTTAATACCATACTATATACAGGGTCAGTTATTACTATATACAGGGTCAGTTATATACAGGGTCAGTTACTATATACAGGGTCAGTTAATACTATATACAGGGTCAGTTAATACTATATACAGGGTCAGTTATTACTATATACAGGGTCAGTTATTACTATATACAGGGTCAGTTATTACTATATACAGGGTCAGTTACCATACTATATACAGGGTCAGTTATACTATATACAGGGTCAGTTATTACTATATACAGGGTCAGTTATTACTATATACATAGTTAATACTATAACAGGGTCAGTTATTACTATATACAGGGTCAGTTATTACTATATACAGGGTCAGTTAATACCATACTATATAGGGTCACATACCATACTATATACAGGGTCAGTTATTACTATATACAGGGTCAGTTAATACTATATACAGGGTCAGTTATTACTATATACAGGGTCAGTTATATACAGGGTCAGTTAATACCATACTATATACAGGGTCAGTACTATATACAGGGTCATACTATATACAGGGTCAGTTATTACTATATACAGGGTCAGTTATTACTATATACAGGGTCAGTTATTACTATATACAGGGTCAGTTATTACTATATACAGGGTCAGTTATTACTATATACAGGGTCAGTTATTACTATATACAGGGTCAGTTAATACTATATACAGGGTCAGTTATACTATATACAGGGTCAGTTATTACTATATACAGGGTCAGTTATTACTATATACAGGGTCAGTTAATACCATACTATATACAGGGTCAGTTAATTACTATATACAGGGTCAGTTATTACTATATACAGGGTCAGTTATTACTATATACAGGGTCAGTTATTACTATATACAGGGTCAGTTAATACTATATACAGGGTCAGTTAATTACTATATACAGGGTCAGTTATTACTATATACAGGGTCAGTTAATACTATATACAGGGTCAGTTAATACTATATACAGGGTCAGTTATTACTATATACAGGGTCAGTTATTACTATATACAGGGTCAGTTATTACTATATACAGGGTCAGTTATACTATATACAGGGTCAGTTATTACTATATACAGGGTCAGTTATTACTATATACAGGGTCAGTTTACCATACTATATACAGGGTCAGTTATTACTATATACAGGGTCAGTTATATACAGGGTCAGTTACTATATACAGGGTCAGTTATTACTATATACAGGGTCAGTTATTACTATATACAGGGTCAGTTATTACTATATACAGGGTCAGTTATTACTATATACAGGGTCAGTTAATACTATATACAGGGTCAGTTAATACTATATACAGGGTCAGTTATACCATACTATATACAGGGTCAGTTAATACTATATACAGGGTCAGTTATTACTATATACAGGGTCAGTTATTACTATATACAGGGTCAGTTATTACTATATACAGGGTCAGTTATTACCATACTATATACAGGGTCAGTTATTACTATATACAGGGTCAGTTATTTATATACAGGGTCAGTTATTACTATATACAGGGTCAGTTATATACAGGGTCAGTTAATACTATATACAGGGTCAGTTATTACTATATACAGGGTCAGTTATTACTATATACAGGGTCAGTTAATACCATACTATATACAGGGTCAGTTAATACCATACTATATACAGGGTCAGTTAATACTATATACAGGGTCAGTTAATACCATACTATATACAGGGTCAGTTAATACCATACTATATACAGGGTCAGTTAATACCATACTATATACAGGGGTCAGGGTTAATACTATATACAGGGTCAGTTAATACTATATACAGGGTCAGTTAATACTATATACAGGGTCAGTTATTACTATATACAGGGTCAGTTAATACTATATACAGGGTCAGTTATTACTATATACAGGGTCAGTTATATACAGGGTCAGTTATTACTATATACAGGGTCAGTTAATACCATACTATATACAGGGTCAGTTATTACTATATACAGGGTCAGTTAATTACTATATACAGGGTCAGTTATACCATACTATATACAGGGTCAGTTATTACTATATACAGGGTCAGTTAATACTATATACAGGGTCAGTTATATACAGGGTCAGTTAATACTATATACAGGGTCAGTTATTACAGGGTCAGTTATACAGGGGTCAGTTATACTATATACAGGGTCAGTTATTACTATATACAGGGTCAGTTATACTATATACAGGGTCAGTTAATACCATACTATATACAGGGTCAGTTATTACTATATACAGGGTCAGTTTACCATACTATATACAGGGTCAGTTAATACCATACTATATACAGGGTCAGTTAATACCATACTATATACAGGGTCAGTTATATACAGGGTCAGTTAATACTATATACAGGGTCAGTTATTACTATATACAGGGTCAGTTAATACTATATACAGGGTCAGTTATTACTATATACAGGGTCAGTTAATACTATATACAGGGTCAGTTATTACTATATACAGGGTCAGTTAATACCATACTATATACAGGGTCAGTTAATACCATACTATATACAGGGTCAGTTATTACTATATACAGGGTCAGTTAATACCATACTATATACAGGGTCAGTTAATACCATACTATATACAGGGTCAGTTAATACATACTATATACAGGGTCAGTTAATACTATATACAGGGTCAGTTATTACTATATACAGGGTCAGTTATTACTATATACAGGGTCAGTTATTACTATATACAGGGTCAGTTATTACTATATACAGGGTCAGTTAATACTATATACAGGGTCAGTTATTACTATATAGGGTCAGTTAATACTATATACAGGGTCAGTTATTACTATATACAGGGTCAGTTATTACTATATACAGGGTCAGTTAATACCATACTATATACAGGGTCAGTTAATTACTATATACAGGGTCAGTTAATACTATATACAGGGTCAGTTAATACCATACTATATACAGGGTCAGTTAATACCATACTATATACAGGGTCAGTTAATTACTATATACAGGGTCAGTTATTACTATATACAGGGTCAGTTATTACTATATACAGGGTCAGTTATTACTATATACAGGGTCAGTTATTACTATATACAGGGTCAGTTAATACTATATACAGGGTCAGTACTATATACAGGGTCAGTTATTACTATATACAGGGTCAGTTATATACAGGGTCATACTATATACAGGGTCAGTTATTACTATATACAGGGTCAGTTAATACCATACTATATACAGGGTCAGTTACCATACTATATACAGGGTCAGTTAATACCATACTATATACAGGGTCAGTTAATATACCATACTATATACAGGGTCAGTTAATACTATATACAGGGTCAGTTAATTACTATATACAGGGTCAGTTAATACTATATACAGGGTCAGTTATTACTATATACAGGGTCAGTTATACTATATACAGGGTCAGTTATACTATATACAGGGTCAGTTATACTATATACAGGGTCAGTTAATACCATACTATATACAGGGTCAGTTATTACTATATACAGGGTCAGTTATACCATACTATATACAGGGTCAGTTAATACCATACTATATACAGGGTCATATACAGGGTCAGTTATTACTATATACAGGGTCAGTTATTACTATATACAGGGTCAGTTAATACTATACTATATACAGGGTCAGTTAATACCATACTATATACAGGGTCAGTTTACCATACTATATACAGGGTCACCATACTATATACAGGGTCAGTTAATACTATATACAGGGTCAGTTAATACTATATACAGGGTCAGTTAATACTATATACAGGGTCAGTTATATACAGGGTCAGTTATTACTATATACAGGGTCAGTTATTACTATATACAGGGTCAGTTGATACTATATACAGGGTCAGTTATTACTATATACAGGGTCAGTTAATACCATACTATATACAGGGTCAGTTAATACTATATACAGGGTCAGTTAATACCATACTATATACAGGGTCAGTTATTACTATATACAGGGTCAGTTATTACTATATACAGGGTCAGTTATTACTATATACAGGGTCAGTTATACTATATACAGGGTCAGTTAATACTATATACAGGGTCAGTTATTACTATATACAGGGTCAGTTAATACTATATACAGGGTCAGTTATTACTATATACAGGGTCAGTTAATACTATATACAGGGTCAGTTAATACAGGGTCAGTTATTACTATATACAGGGTCAGTTAATACTATATACAGGGTCAGTTACCATACTATATACAGGGTCAGTTATTACTATATACAGGGTCAGTTAATACTATATACAGGGTCAGTTAATACTATATACAGGGTCAGTTATTACTATATACTGGGTCAGTTATTACTATATACAGGGTCAGTTATTACTATATACAGGGTCAGTTATTACTATATACAGGGTCAGTTAATACTATATACAGGGTCAGTTAATACTATATACAGGGTCAGTTATTACTATATACAGGGTCAGTTAATACTATATACAGGGTCAGTTAATACCATACTATATACAGGGTCAGTTAATACCATACTATATACAGGGTCAGTTAATACCATACTATATACAGGGTCAGTTAATACTATATACAGGGTCAGTTATTACTATATACAGGGTCAGTTAATACTATATACAGGGTCAGTTAATACTATATACAGGGTCAGTTATTACTATATACAGGGTCAGTTAATACTATATACAGGGTCAGTTAATACTATATACAGGGTCAGTTATTACTATATACAGGGTCAGTTAATACTATATACAGGGTCAGTTAATACTATATACAGGGTCATTTAATACTATATACAGGGTCAGTTATTACTATATACAGGGTCAGTTATTACTATATACAGGGTCAGTTAATACTATATACAGGGTCAGTTAATACTATATACAGGGTCAGTTAATACTATATACAGGGTCAGTTAATACTATATACAGGGTCAGTTAATACCATACTATATACAGGGTCAGTTAATACTATATACAGGGTCAGTTATTACTATATACAGGGTCAGTTATTACTATATACAGGGTCAGTTAATACTATATACAGGGTCAGTTATTACCATACTATATACAGGGTCAGTTATTACTATATAGAGGGTCAGTTATTACTATATACAGGGTCAGTTATTACTATATACAGGGTCAGTTAATACTATATACAGGGTCAGTTATTACTATATACAGGGTCAGTTATTACTATATACAGGGTCAGTTTACCATACTATATACAGGGTCAGTTAATACCATACTATATACAGGGTCAGTTAATACTATATACAGGGTCAGTTAATACCATACTATATACAGGGTCAGTTAATACCATACTATATACAGGGTCAGTTTACCATACTATATACAGGGTCAGTTAATACCATACTATATACAGGGTCAGTTATTACTATATACAGGGTCAGTTAATACCATGCCATATACAGGGTCAGTTAATACCATACTATATACAGGGTCAGTTAATACTATATACAGGGTCAGTTATTACTATATACAGGGTCAGTTAATACTATATACAGGGTCAGTTAATACTATATACAGGGTCAGTTATTACTATATACAGGGTCAGTTATTACTATATACAGGGTCAGTTATTACTATATACAGGGTCAGTTAATACTATATACAGGGTCATTACTATATACAGGGTCAGTTATTACTATATACAGGGTCAGTTAATACCATACTATATACAGGGTCAGTTAATACCATACTATATACAGGGTCAGTTAATACTATATACAGGGTCAGTTAATACCATACTATATACAGGGTCAGTTAATACCATACTATATACAGGGTCAGTTAATACTATATACAGGGTCAGTTAATACTATATACAGGGTCAGTTATTACTATATACAGGGTCAGTTATTACTATATACAGGGTCAGTTAATACTATATACAGGGTCAGTTATTACTATATACAGGGTCAGTTAATACTATATACAGGGTCAGTTAATACCATACTATATACAGGGTCAGTTATTACTATATACAGGGTCAGTTAATACCATACTATATACAGGGTCAGTTAATACCATACTATATACAGGGTCAGTTAATACTATATACAGGGTCAGTTATTACTATATACAGGGTCAGTTAATACTATATACAGGGTCAGTTAATACTATATACAGGGTCAGTTATTACTATATACAGGGTCAGTTAATACTATATACAGGGTCAGTTAATACTATATACAGGGTCAGTTATTACTATATACAGGGTCAGTTAATACTATATACAGGGTCAGTTAATACCATACTATATACAGGGTCAGTTATTACTATATACAGGGTCAGTTAATACCATACTATATACAGGGTCAGTTAATACCATACTATATACAGGGTCAGTTAATACCATACTATATACAGGGTCAGTTAATACTATATACAGGGTCAGTTAATACTATATACAGGGTCAGTTATTACTATATACAGGGTCAGTTAATACTATATACAGGGTCAGTTATTACTATATACAGGGTCAGTTAATACTATATACAGGGTCAGTTATTACTATATACAGGGTCAGTTAATACCATACTATATACAGGGTCAGTTAATACCATACTATATACAGGGTCAGTTAATACTATATACAGGGTCAGTTAATACCATACTATATACAGGGTCAGTTAATACCATACTATATACAGGGTCAGTTAATACCATACTATATACAGGGTCAGTTAATTAATACTATATACAGGGTCAGTTATTACTATATACAGGGTCAGTTATTACTATATACAGGGTCAGTTATTACTATATACAGGGTCAGTTAATACTATATACAGGGTCAGTTACCATACTATATACAGGGTCAGTTATACCATACTATATACAGGGTCAGTTAATACTATATACAGGGTCAGTTAATACTATATACAGGGTCAGTTATTACTATATACAGGGTCAGTTAATACTATATACAGGGTCAGTTAATACTATATACAGGGTCAGTTAATACCATACTATATACAGGGTCAGTTATACCATACTATATACAGGGTCAGTTAATACCATACTATATACAGGGTCAGTTAATATACTATATACAGGGTCAGTTAATACCATACTATATACAGGGTCAGTTAATACTATATACAGGGTCAGTTAATACTATATACAGGGTCAGTTATTACTATATACAGGGTCAGTTAATACTATATACAGGGTCAGTTAATACCATACTATATACAGGGTCAGTTAATACCATACTATATACAGGGTCAGTTATACCATACTATATACAGGGTCAGTTAATACCATACTATATACAGGGTCAGTTAATACTATATACAGGGTCAGTTAATACTATATACAGGGTCAGTTAATACTATATACAGGGTCAGTTATTACTATATACAGGGTCAGTTAATACTATATACAGGGTCAGTTATTACTATATACAGGGTCAGTTAATACTATATACAGGGTCAGTTATTACTATATACAGGGTCAGTTAATACCATACTATATACAGGGTCAGTTATTACTATATACAGGGTCAGTTAATACCATACTATATACAGGGTCAGTTATTACTATATACAGGGTCAGTTATTACTATATACAGGGTCAGTTAATACTATATACAGGGTCAGTTATTACTATATACAGGGTCAGTTATTACTATATACAGGGTCAGTTATTACTATATACAGGGTCAGTTTATATACCATACTATATACAGGGTCAGTTAATACTATATACCATAATATATACAGGGTCAGTTATATACAGGGTCAGTTAATACTATATACAGGGTCAGTTAATACTATATACAGGGTCAGTTATACCATACTATATACAGGGTCAGTTAATACTATATACAGGGTCAGTTAATACCATACTATATACAGGGTCAGTTATTACTATACTACAGGGTCAGTTAATACCATACTATATACAGGGTCAGTTAATACCATACTATATACAGGGTCAGTTAATACTATATACAGGGTCAGTTATTACTATATACAGGGTCAGTTAATACTATATACAGGGTCAGTTAATACCATATATACAGGGTCAGTTAATACCATACTATATACAGGGTCAGTTTACCATACTATATACAGGGTCAGTTAATACTATATACAGGGTCAGTTATACCATACTATATACAGGGTCAGTTAATACTATATACAGGGTCAGTTAATACCATACTATATACAGGGTCAGTTATTACTATATACAGGGTCAGTTAATACCATACTATATACAGGGTCAGTTAATACCATACTATATACAGGGTCAGTTAATACTATATACAGGGTCAGTTAATACTATATACAGGGTCAGTTAATACTATATACAGGGTCAGTTATTACTATATACAGGGTCAGTTGATACCATACTATATACAGGGTCAGTTATTACTATATACAGGGTCAGTTAATACTATATACAGGGTCAGTTATTACTATATACAGGGTCAGTTATTACTATATACAGGGTCAGTTAATACCATACTATATACAGGGTCAGTTAATACTATATACAGGGTCAGTTAATACCATACTATATACAGGGTCAGTTAATACCATACTATATACAGGGTCAGTTAATACCATACTATATACAGGGTCAGTTAATACTATATACAGGGTCAGTTATTACTATATACAGGGTCAGTTATTACTATATACAGGGTCAGTTATTACTATATACAGGGTCAGTTAATACTATATACAGGGTCAGTTAATACTATATACAGGGTCAGTTATTACTATATACAGGGTCAGTTAATACTATATACAGGGTCAGTTAATACTATATACAGGGTCAGTTATTACTATATACAGGGTCAGTTAATACTATATACAGGGTCAGTTATTACTATATACAGGGTCAGTTAATACCATACTATATACAGGGTCAGTTATTACTATATACAGGGTCAGTTAATACCATACTATATACAGGGTCAGTTAATACCATACTATATACAGGGTCAGTTAATACCATACTATATACAGGGTCAGTTAATACATACTATATACCGGGTCAGTTAATACTATATACAGGGTCAGTTATTACTATATACAGGGTCAGTTAATACTATATACAGGGTCAGTTAATACCATACGATATACAGGGTCAGTTAATTACTATATACAGGGTCAGTTAATACCATACTATATACAGGGTCAGTTAATACCATACTATATACAGGGTCAGTTAATACCATACTATATACAGGGTCAGTTAATACTATATACAGGGTCAGTTAATACTATATACAGGGTCAGTTATATACCATTACTATATACAGGGTCAGTTAATACTATATACAGGGTCAGTTATTACTATATACAGGGTCAGTTAATACTATATACAGGGTCAGTTATTACTATATACAGGGTCAGTTAATACCATACTATATACAGGGTCAGTTATTACTATATACAGGGTCAGTTAATACCATTGCTATATACAGGGTCAGTTAATACCATACTATATACAGGGTCAGTTATTACTATATACAGGGTCAGTTATTACTATATACAGGGTCATACTATATACAGGGTCAGTTAATACTATATACAGGGTCAGTTATTACTATATACAGGGTCAGTTATTACTATATACAGTTAATACTATATACAGGGTCAGTTATTACTATATACAGGGTCAGTTAATACTATATACAGGGTCAGTTAATACCATACTATATACAGGGTCAGTTATTACTATATACAGGGTCAGTTAATACCATACTATATACAGGGTCAGTTAATACTATATACAGGGTCATACTATATACAGGGTCAGTTATTACTATATACAGGGTCAGTTAATACTATATACAGGGTCAGTTAATACTATATACAGGGTCAGTTATTACTATATACAGGGTCCAGTTATTACTATATACAGGGTCAGTTATTACTATATACAGGGTCAGTTAATACTATATACAGGGTCAGTTATTACTATATACAGGGTCAGTTATTACTATATACAGGGTCAGTTATTACTATATACAGGGTCAGTTAATACTA
>NC_056449.1:44055668-44119002 GCF_018296145.1 Oncorhynchus tshawytscha | reverse complement strand
GATATGTATAGGGAGAAGGAGACAGGGATAGTGGAGTGATGCAGGTAGATATGTATAGGGGGAAGGAGACAGGGATAGTGGAGTGATGGAGGTAGATATGTATAGGGGGAAGGAGACAGGGATACTGGAGTGATGGGGTTAGATATGTATAGGGGTAAGGAGACAGGGATAGTGGAGTGATGGAGGTAGATATTTATGGGGTTATTTTTTTATGAACCTTTATTTAACAAGGCAAGTCAGTTATTAACAAATTCCAATTTACAATGACCTCCTACCCCGGCCAAACCCGGACGATGCTGAGCCAATTGTGCTCCTATGGAACTCTCAATCACGGCCGGATGTGATACAGCCTGGATTCAAACCAGGGACTGTAGAGACGCCTCTTGCACTGAGATGCAGTACCTCAGAACGCTGTGCCACTCGGGAGTCAGTTGAATATACATCAGGATAAAGAGGGTAGCAGCAGTCTGTATGTGTGTGTGTGTGTTGGAGTGTCGGTGTGTGTGTGTTGGAGTGACAATGTGTGTGTGTGTGTTGGAGTGACAATGTGTGTGTGTGTGTGTGTGTGTGTGTTGGAGTGACAATGTGTGTGTGTGTGTTGGAGTGTCAGTGTGTGTGTGTGTGTGTGTGTGTGTGTGTGTATTGGAGTGAAAGTGTGTGTGTGTGTGTGTGTGTGTTGGAGTGAAAGTGTGTGTGTGTGTGTGTTGGAGTGAAAGTGTGTGTGTGTGTGTGTGTGTGTTGCAGTGACAAGTGTGTGTGTGTGTGTGTGTGTGTGTGTGTGTGTGTGTGTGTGTGTGTGTGTGTGTGTGTGTGTGTGTGTGTGTGTGTGTGTGTGTGTGTGTGTGTGTGTGTGTGTGTGTGTGTGTGTGTGTGTGTGTGTGTGTGTGTGTGTGTGTGTGTGTGTGTTGTGAGTGAAAGTCTGTGTGTGTTGGAGTGACAATGTGTGTGTGGAGTGACAATGTGTGTGTGTGTGTGTGTGTGTGTGTGTGTGTGTGTGTGTGTGTGTGTGTGTGTGTGTGTGTGTGTGTGTGTGTGTGTGTGTGCGTGTGTGTGTGTGTGTGTGTGTGTGTGTGTGTGTGTGTGTGTGTGTGTGTGTGTGTGTTAGAGTGACAGTGGCTGTGAGTGTGTAGGGTCCTGTGTGTGTGCAGTGCCCTGTGAGTGTGTAGGGTCCTGTGAGTGTGTAGGGTCCTGTCAGTGTGTAGAGTCCTGTCAGTGTGTAGAGTCCTGTCAGTGTGTAGGGTCCTGTCAGTGTGTAGGGTCCTGTCAGTGTGTAGGGTCCTGTGAGTGTGTAGGGTCCTGTCAGTGTGTAGGGTCCTGTGAGTGTGTAGGGTCCTGTCAGTGTGTAGAGTCCTGTCAGTGTGCATCGAGACAATGCAAAATTCTGAAATATAAGGTCAGTAATGATTCAAGGTAAACTTGGTCCGGCTAATTATTTCATTAGCTATTTATCTGTTCTTATTGCTTGAGGATAGAAACTGTTCCAGAGCCTGTTGGTGTCAGTTTTGATGCACCGGTACCGCCTGCCATCAAGAAACCGGGAGAATTGTCTATGGTTTGGCTGGTTGGAGTCTTTAATGATTTTCCCCGGCCTTCGTACCACACCGCCTGATTTAGAGGTTCTGGATGGCACGGAGCTCGGCTCCTGATTTAGAGGTTCTGGATGGCACGGAGCTCGGCTCCGGCGATGTACTGGGCCGTCCTCTGTGGCAACAAAATTATTGTTTTTGACCAAGTGCGCATGCGCCAAATCCAACTCTTCAGCACCTCCAATAAAATCAATCATTACTGCCATGTTCAGGTTCAGCAGCAGGACAGGTTAGCTGGTTCAGCAGCAGGACAGGTCGGCTGGTTCAGCAGCAGGACAGGTCAGCTGGTCCTTTAGCAGGACAGGGCGGCTGGTTCAGCTGCAGGACAGGTCGGCTGGTCCTTTAGCAGGACAGGTCGGCTGGTCCTTTAGCAGGACAGGTCGGCTGGTTCAGCAGCAGGACAGGTTGCCTGGTTCAGCAGCAGGACAGGTCGGCTGGCTCAGCAGCAGGACAGGTCGTGCTACATGGACTATAATAATATTTAATGTAAGTAGATTTAGTGGGCATGTTTTTACAGCGATGGTCTATTTCTAGATAGACCTTATTCAGTGTATTTTAACTATGTTACTGCTATAGCATGAGATCCTGAAGAGGTGGATTTTGCTCATTGCCCACTTAGTCAAAAACAATACTTAGATTATTTCCAGAAAAGGCATTTTTTTGAACCTCCATTCTTTGATAAGTACAAACGTGTTTTGACAGAATTAATGCTTTGAAAAGCTGGCGATTGGTTGTGGGCTTAAAGGAGAATCCCAATATCCAACAACTGCCGCATGCCCAGATTTTGGTACACAGAAAGAGCAACTGTTGCTACAGGAACAGCTCATGGGGAATTGAATAAAACCCCAATAAACAACTTAGCCTCATTTTTGGTGGCTCGTGTTTACAGTGTAGATGTGCATCGCTTGGCAAACACTCTCTCATCCAGAGACGAAGCAACGGAACAGCAGCCTATGGGGAGCAGAAAAACAGTACACTTCAAAAGTACATTCAGTTGTGGGAGTAACAATATTGTTTACAACTCCGCAGGAGTTTAATTAAAAATGAATCGCTGATGTTGGAAGTGTGTGTGTGTGTAAGTGTGAGTGTGTGTGTTGTGTTGTTCATTGTGTTGTAGAGCAGTGTTCTGTACATTCCGATGGGAATTGCTCTTCCCATTACAAAGCTAATACATGTTTTCTCTCTCCACAGCTTTGTAGGGAACGACTCTCTCCTTCTCCACAGCTTTGTAGGGAACGACTCTCTCCACAGCTTTGTAGGGAACGACTCTCTTTCTCTCCACAGCTTTGTAGGGAACGACACTCTCTCTCCACAGCTTTGTAGGGAACGACTCTCTCTCTCCACAGCTTTGTAGGGAACGACTCTCTCTCTCCACAGCTTTGTAGTTAACGACTCTCTCTCTCTCCACAGCTTTGTAGGGAATGACTCTCTCCACAGCTTTGTAGGGAACTGACTCTCTCTCTCCACAGCTTTGTAGGGAACGACTCTCTCTCTCCACAGCTTTGTAGGGAACGACTCTCTCTCTCCACAGCTTTGTAGGGAACGACTCTCTCTCCACAGCTTTGTAGGGAACGACTCTCTCCACAGCTTTGTAGGGAACGACTCTCTCTCTCCACAGCTTTGTAGGGAACGACTCTCTCTCTCCACAGCTTTGTAGGGAACGACGACTCTCTCTCCACAGCTTTGTAGGGAACGACTCTCCACAGCTTTGTAGGGAACGACTCTCTCTCCACAGCTTTGTAGGGAACTCTCTCTCTCCACAGCTTTGTAGGGAACGACTCTCTCTCTCCACAGCTTTGTAGGGAACGACTCTCTCTCTCCACAGCTTTGTAGGGAACGACTCTCTCTCTCCACAGCTTTGTAGGGAACGACTCTCTCCACAGCTTTGTAGGGAACGACTCTCTCTCTCCACAGCTTTGTAGGGAACGACTCTCTCTCTCTCCACAGCTTTGTAGGGAACGACTCTCTCCACAGCTTTGTAGGGAACGACTCTCTCTCTCTCCACAGCTTTGTAGGGAACGACTCTCTCTCTCCACAGCTTTGTAGGGAACGACTCTCTCTCTCCACAGCTTTGTAGGGAACGACTCTCTCTCCACAGGAACGACTCTCTCTCTCCACAGCTTTGTAGGGAACGACTCTCTCTCTCCACAGCTAGGGAAACTCTCTCTCTCCACAGCTTTGTAGGGAACGACTCTCTCTCCACAGCTTTGTAGGGAACGACTCTCTCCACAGCTTTGTAGGGAACGACTCTCTCTCCACAGCTTTGTAGGGAACGACTCTCTCTCTCCACAGCTTTGTAGGGAACGACTCTCTCCACAGCTTTGTAGGGAACGACTCTCTCTCTCCACAGCTTTGTAGGGAACGACTCTCTCTCCACAGCTTTGTAGGGAACGACTCTCTCTCTCTCTCCACAGCTTTGCTTTAGGGAACGACTCTCTCTCCACAGCTTTGTAGGGAACTCTCTCGACTCTCTCTCTCCACAGCTTTGTAGGGAACGACTCTCTCCTCTCCACAGCTTTGTAGGGAACGACTCCCTCCACAGCTTTGTAGGGAACGACTCTCTCCACAGCTTTGTAGGGTAACAACTCTCTCTCTCTCCACAGCTTTGTAGGGAACGACTCTCTCTCCACAGCTTTCTCTCTCCACAGAACGACTCTCTCTCTCCACAGCTTTGTAGGAACGACTCTCTCTCTCCACAGCTTTGTAGGGAACGACTCCCTCCACAGCTTGTAGGGAACGACTCTCTCCACAGCTTTGTAGGGAACGACACTCTCTCTCCACAGCTTTGTAGTGAACGAATCTCTCTCTCCCCACAGCATTTTAGGGAACGACTCTCTCTCTACACAGCTTTGTAGGGAACGACTCTCTCTCTCCACAGCTTTGTAGGTAACGACTCTCTCTCTACACAGCTTTGTAGGGAACGACTCTCTCTCTCTCCACAGCTTTGTAGGGAACGACTCTCTCTCTCCACAGCTTTGTAGGGAACGACTCTCTCTCTCCACAGCTTTGTGGGAACGACTCTCTCTCCACACAGCTTTGTAGGGAACGACTCTCTCTCTACACAGCTTTGTAGGGAACGACTCTCTCTCTCCACAGCTTTGTAGGGAACGACTCTCTCCACAGCTTTGTAGGTAACGACTCTCTCCACAGCTTTGTAGGGAATGACTCTCTCTCCACAGCTTTGTAGGGAACGACTCTCTCTCTCTCCACAGCTTTGTAGGGAACGACTCTCTCTCTCCACAGCTTTGTAGGGAACGACTCTCTCTCTCCACAGCTTTGTAGGGAACGACTCTCTCTCTCCACAGCTTTGTAGGTAACGACTCTCTCCACAGCTTTGTAGGGAACGACTCTCTCTCTCCACAGCTTTGTAGGGAACGACTCTCTCTCTCCACAGCTTTGTAGGGAACGACTCTCTCTCTCCACAGCTTTGTAGGGAACGACTCTCTCTCTCTCCACAGCTTTGTAGGGAACGACTCTCTCTCTCCACAGCTTTGTAGGGAATGACTCTCTCTCCACAGCTTTGTAGGGAACAACTCTCTCTCTCCACAGCTTTCTAGATAACGACTCTCTCCACAGCTTTGTTGGGAACGACACTCTCTCTCCACAGCTTTGTAGGGAACGACTCTCTCTCTCCACAGCTTTGTAGGGAACGACTCTCTCCACAGCTTTGTAGGGAAACGACTCTCTCCACAGCTTTCTCTCTCCACAGCTTTGTAGGGAACGACTCTCTCTCTCCACAGCTTTGTAGGGAACGACTCTCTCTCTCCACAGCTTTTGTAGGGAACGACTCTCTCTCCACAGCTTTGTAGGGAACGACTCTCTCTCTCCACAGCTTTGTAGGGAACGACTCTCTCTCTCTCCACAGCTTTGTAGGGAACGACTCTCTCTCCACAGCTTTGTAGGGAACGACTCTCTCTCTCTCCACAGCTTTGTAGGGAACGACTCTCTCTCTCCACAGCTTTGTAGGGAACGACTCTCCACAGCTTTGTAGGGAACGACTCTCTCTCCACAGCTTTGTAGGGAACGACTCTCTCCACAGCTTTGTAGGGAACGACTCTCTCTCTCCACAGCTTTGTAGGGAACGACTCTCTCTCCACAGCTTTGTAGGGAACGACTCTCTCTCTCCACAGCTTTGTAGGGAACGACTCTCTCTCTCCACAGCTTTGTAGGGAACGACTCTCTCTCTCCACAGCTTTGTAGGGAACGACTCTCTCTCTCCACAGCTTTGTAGGGAACGACTCTCTCCACAGCTTTGTAGGAACGACTCTCTCTCTCCACAGCTTTGTAGGGGGAACGACTCTCTCCACAGCTTTGTAGGGAACGACTCTCTCTCTCCACAGCTTTGTAGGGAACGACTCTCTCTCTCCACAGCTTTGTAGGGAACTCTCTCCACAGCTCTCTCTCTCCACAGCTTTGTAGGGAACGACTCTCTCTCCACAGCTTTGTAGGGAACGACTCTCTCCACAGCTTTGTAGGGAACTCTCTCTCCACAGCTTTGTAGGGAACGACTCTCTCTCTCTCCACAGCTTTGTAGGGAACGACTCTCTCTCTCCACAGCTTTGTAGGGAACGACTCTCTTCTCCACAGCTTTGTAGGGAACGACTCTCTCTCCACAGCTTTGTAGGAACGACTCTCTCTCTCCACAGGAACGACTCTCTCTCTCCACAGCTTTGTAGGGAACGACTCTCTCTCCACAGCTTTGTAGGGAACGACTCTCTCTCTCCACAGCTTTGTAGGGAACGACTCTCTCCACAGCTTTGTAGGGAACGACTCTCTCTCTCCACAGCTTTGTAGGGAACGACTCTCTCTCTCCACAGCTTTGTAGGGAACGACTCCTCTCCACAGCTTTGACTCTCTCTCTCCACAGGGAACGACTCTCTCTCTCCACAGCTTTGTAGGGAACGACTCTCTCTCTCTCTCCACAGCTTTGTAGGGAACGACTCTCTCCACAGCTTTGTAGGGAACGACTCTCTCTCTCCACAGCTTTGTAGGGAACGACTCTCTCTCTCCACAGCTTTGTAGGGAACGACTCTCTCCACAGCTTTGTAGGGAACGACTCTCTCTCTCCACAGCTTTGTAGGGAACGACTCTCTCTCTCCACAGCTTTGTAGGGAACGACTCTCTCTCTCCACAGCTTTGTAGGGAACGACTCTCTCTCTCCACAGCTTTGTAGGTAACGACTCTCTCCACAGCTTTGTAGGGAACGACTCTCTCTCCTTCTCCACAGCTTTGTAGGGAAAGACTCTCTCTCCACAGCTTTGTAGGGAACGACTCTCTCTCTCCACAGCTTTGTAGGGAACGACTCTCTCCACAGCTTTGTAGGGAACGACTCTCTCTCTCCACAGCTTTGTAGGGAACGACTCTCCACAGCTCTCTCCACAGCTTTGTAGGGAACGACTCTCTCCACAGCCAGCTTTGGAACGACTCTCTCCACAGCTTTGTAGGGAACGACTCTCTCTCTCCACAGCTTTGTAGGGAACGACTCTCTCCACAGCTCTGTAGGGAACGACTCTCTCTCTCCACAGCTTTGTAGGGAACGACTCTCTCCACAGCTTTGTAGGGAACGACTCTCTCTTCTCCACAGCTTTGTAGAAAACGACTCTCTCTCCACAGCTTTGTAGGGAACGACTCTCTCTCTCCACAGCTTTGTTGACTCTCTCTCCACAGCTTTGTAGGGAACGACTCTCTCTCTCCACAGCTTTGTAGGGAACGACTCTCTCTCTCCACAGCTTTGTAGGGAACGACTCTCTCTCCACAGCTTTGTCTCTCTCCACAGCTTTGTAGGGAACGACTCTCTCCACAGCTTTGTAGGGAACGACTCTCTCTCTCCACAGCTTTGTAGGGAACGACTCTCTCTCTCCACAGCTTTGTAGGGAACGACTCTCTCTCTCCACAGCTTTGTAGGGAACGACTCTCTCTCTCCACACTCTCTCTCTCCACAGCTTTGTAGGGAACGACTCTCTCTCTCCACAGCTTTGTAGGGAACGACTCTCTCTCTCCACAGCTTTGTAGGGAACGACTCTCTCTCTCCACAGCTTTGTAGGAACGACTCTCTCCACAGCTTTGTAGGGAACGACTCTCTCTCACAGCTTTGCTCTCTCCACAGCTTTGTAGGGAACGACTCTCTCTCTCCACAGCTTTGTACAGGGAACGACTCTCTCTCTCCACAGCTTTGTAGGGAACGACTCTCTCTCTCCACAGCTTTGTAGGGAACGACTCTCTCTCTCACAGCTAGGGAACGACTCTCCACAGCTTTGTAGGGAACGACTCTCTCTCTCCACAGCTTTGTAGGGAACGACTCTCTCCACAGCTTTGTAGGGAACGACTCTCTCTCCACAGCTTTGTAGGGAACGACTCTCTCTCTCCACAGCTTTGTAGGGAACGACTCTCTCTCTCCACAGCTTTGTAGGGAACGACTCTCTCTCCACAGCTTTGTAGGGAACGACTCTCTCTCTCCACAGCTTTGTAGGGAACGACTCTCTCTCTCCACAGCTTTGTAGGAACGACTCTCTCCACAGCTTTGTAGGGAACGACTCTCTCTCTCCACAGCTTTGTAGGGAACGACTCTCTCTCCACACTTTGTAGGGAACGACTCTCTCTCCACAGCTTTGTAGGGAACTCTCTCTCCACAGCTTTGTAGGGAACGACTCTCTCCACAGCTTTGTAGGGAACGACTCTCTCTCTCCACAGCTTTGTAGGGAACGACTCTCTCTCTCCACAGCTTTGTAGGGAAAGACTCTCTCTCTCCACAGCTTTGTAGGGAAAGACTCTCTCTCTCTCTCCACAGCTTTGTAGGTAACGACTCTCTCCACAGCTTTCTAGGGAACGACACTCTCTCTCCACAGCTTCGTAGGGAACGACTCTCTCCACAGCATTGTAGGGAACGATTCTCTCTCTACACAGCTTTGTAGGGAACGACTCTCTCCACAGCTTTGTAGGGAACATCTCTCTCTCCACAGCTTTGTAGTGAACGACTCTCAATATCCACAGCTTTGAAGGGAACGATTCTCTCTCTCTCCACAGCTTTGTAGGTAACGACTCTCTACACGGCTTTGTAGGGAACGACTCTCTCCACAGCTTTGTAGGAACGACTCTCTCTCCACAGCTTTGTAGGGAACGACTCTCTCTCTCTCCACAGCTTTGTAGGGAACGACTCTCTCTCTCCACAGCTTTGTAGGGAACGACTCTCTCTCTCCACAGCTTTGTAGGGAACGACTCTCTCTCCACAGCTTTGTAGGGAATGACTCTCTCTCTCCACAGCTTTGTAGGGAACGACTCTCTCTCCACAGCTTTGTAGGGAACGACTCTCTCCACAGCTTTGTAGGGAACGACTCTCTCTCTCCACAGCTTTGTAGGGAACGACTCTCTCTCCACAGCTTTGAAGGACTCTCTCCACAAGGGACTCTCTCCACAGCTTTGTAGGGAACGACTCTCTCCACAGCTTTGTAGGGAACGACTCTCTCTCTCCACAGCTTTGTAGGGAACGACTCTCTCTCCACAGCTTTGTAGGGAACGACTCTCTCTCTCCACAGCTTTGTAGGAACGACTCTCTCTCCACAGCTTTGTAGGGGACTCTCTCCACAGCTTTGTAGGGAACGACTCTCTCTCTCCACAGCTTTGTAGGGAACGACTCTCTACACGGCTTTGTAGGGAACGACTCTCTCCACAGCTTTGTAGGGAACGACTCTCTCTCTCCACAGCTTTGTAGGGAACGACTCTCTCTCTCCACAGCTTTGTAGGGAACGACTCTCTCTCTCTCCACAGCTTTGTAGGGAACGACTCTCTCTCTCCACAGCTTTGTAGGGAACGACTCTCTCTCTCTCCACAGCTTTGTAGGGAACGACTCTCTCTCTCCACAGCTTTGTAGGGAACGACTCTCTCTCTCTCCACAGCTTTGTAGGGAACGACTCTCTCTCCACAGCTTTGTAGGGAACGACTCTCTCTCCACAGCTTTGTAGGGAACGACTCTCTCTCTCCACAGCTTTGTAGGGAACGACTCTCTCTCTCCACAGCTTTGTAGGGAACGACTCTCTCTCTCTCCACAGCTTTGTAGGGAACGACTCTCTCTCTCACAGCTTTGTAGGAACGACTCTCTCTCTCCACAGCTTTGTAGGGAACGACTCTCTCTCCACAGCTTTGTAGGGAACGACTCTCTCTCCACAGCTTTGTAGGGAACGACTCTCTCTCTCCACAGCTTTGTAGGGAACGACTCTCTCTCTCCACAGCTTTGTAGGGAACGACTCTCCACAGCTCTCTCTCCACAGCTTTGTAGGGAACGACTCTCTCTCTCCACAGCTTTGTCTCTCTCTCCACAGCTTTGTAGGGAACGACTCTCTCTCTCCACAGCTTTGTAGGGAACGACTCTCTCTCCACAGCTTTGTAGGGAACGACTCTCTCCACAGCTCTCTCCACAGCTTTGTAGGGAACGACTCTCTCTCTCCACAGCTTTGTAGGGAACGACTCTCTCTCTCCACAGCTTTGTAGGGAACGACTCTCTCTCTCCACAGCTTTGTAGGGAACGACTCTCTCTCTCCACAGCTTTGTAGGGAACGACTCTCTCTCCACAGCTTTGTAAACGACTCCACAGCTCTCTCTCCACAGCTTTGTAGGGAACGACTCTCTCTCTCCACAGCTTTGTAGGGAACGACTCTCTCCACAGCTTTGTAGGGAACGACTCTCTCTCCACAGCTTTGTAGGGAGGAACGACTCTCTCTCTCCACAGCTTTGTAGGGAACGACTCTCTCCACAGCTTTGTAGGGAACGACTCTCTCCACAGCTTTGTAGGTAACGACTCTCTACACGGCTTTGTAGGGAACGACTCTCTCCACAGCTTTGTAGGGAACGACTCTCTCTCTCCACAGCTTTGTAGGGAACAACTCTCTCTCTCCACAGCTTTGTAGGGAACGACTCTCTCTCTCCACAGCTTTGTAGGGAATGACTCTCTCTCTCCACAGCTTTGTAGGGAACGACCCTCTCTCTCCACAGCTTTGTAGGGAACGACACTCTCTCTCCACAGCTTTGTAGGGAACAACTCTCTCTCTCCACAGCTTTGTAGGGAACGACTCTCTCTCTCCACAGCTTTGTAGGAACGACTCTCTCCACAGCTTTGTAGGGAACGACTCTCCACAGCTTTGTAGGGAACGACTCTCTCTCCACAGCAGGAACGACTCTCTCTCTCCACAGCAGCTCCACAGCTTTAGGAACGACTCTCTCTCCACAGCTTTGTAGGGAACGACTCTCTCTCCACAGCTTTGTAGGGAACGACTCTCTCTCTCCACAGCTTTGTAGGGAACGACTCTCTCTCCACAGCTTTGTAGGGAACGACTCTCTCTCCACAGCTTTGTAGGGAACGACTCTCTCTCTCCACAGCTTTGTAGGGAACGACTCTCTCTCTCCACAGCTTTGTAGGGAACGACTCTCTCTCTCCACAGCTTTGTAGGGAACGACTCTCTCTCTCCACAGCTTTGTAGGGAACGACTCTCTCTCCACAGCTTTGTAGGGAACGACTCCACAGCTTTGTAGGGAACGACTCTCTCTCCACAGCTTTGTAGGGAACGACTCTCTCTCTCCACAGCTTTGTAGGGAACGACTCTCTCTCTCCACAGCTTTGTAGGGAACGACTCTCTCCACAGCTTTGTAGGGAACGACTCTCTCTCTCCACAGCTTTGTAGGGAACGACTCTCTCTCCACAGCTTTGTAGGGAACGACTCTCTCTCTCCACAGCTTTGTAGGGAACGACTCTCTCCACAGCTTTGTAGGGAACGACTCTCTCTCTCCACAGCTTTGTAGGGGACTCTCTCTCTCCACAGCTTTGTAGGGAACGACTCTCTCTCCACAGCTTTGTAGGGAACGACTCTCTCCACTCTCTCCACAGCTTTGTAGGGAACGACTCTCTCTCTCCACAGCTTTGTAGGGAACGACTCTCTCTCTCCACAGCTTTGTAGGGAACGACGACTCTCTCTCTCCACAGCTTTGTAGGGAACGACTCTCTCTCCACAGCTTTGTAGGGAACGACTCTCTCTCTCCACAGCTTTGTAGGGAACGACGACTCTCCACAGCTTTGTCTCTCTCCACAGCTTTGTAGGGAACGACTCTCTCCACAGCTTTGTAGGGAACGACTCTCTCTCCACAGCTCTCCACAGCTTTGTAGGGAACGACTCTCTCTCCACAGCTTTGTAGGGAACGACTCTCTCTCCACAGCTTTGTAGGGAACGACTCTCTCCACAGCTTTGTAGGGAACGACTCTCTCTCTCCACAGCTTTGTAGGGAACGACTCTCTCCACACAGCTTTGTAGGGAACGACTCTCTCTCTCCACAGCTTTGTAGGGAACGACTCTCTCTCTCCACAGCTTTGTAGGGAACGACTCTCTCTCTCCACAGCTTTGTAGGGAACGACTCTCTCCACAGCTTTGTGGGTAACAACTCTCTCACTCTCCACAGCTTTGTAGGGAATGACTCTCTCTCTACACAGCTTTGTAGGGAACAACTCTCTCCTTCTCCACAGCTTTGTAGGGAACGACTCTCTCCACAGCTTTGTAAGGAACGACTCTCTCTCTCCACAGCTTTGTAGGGAATGACGCTCTCTCCACTGCTTTGTAGGGAACGACTCTCTCTCCACAGCTCTCTCCACAGCTTTGTAGGGAACGACTCTCTCTCCACAGCTTTGTAGGGAACGACTCTCTCTCTCCACAGCTTTGTAGGGAACGACTCTCTCTCTCCACAGCTTTGTAGGGAACGACTCTCTCTCCACAGCTTTGTAGGGAACGACTCTCTCTCTCCACAGCTTTGTAGGGAACGACTCTCTCTCTCTCCACAGCTTTGTAGGGAACGACTCTCTCTCCACAGCTTTGTAGGGAACGACTCTCTCTCTCCACAGCTTTGTAGGAACGACTCTCTCCACAGCTTTGTAGGGAACGACTCTCTCTCTCTCCACAGCTTTGTAGGAAACGACTCTCTCTCCACAGCTTTGTAGGGAACGACTCTCTCTCTCCACAGCTTTGTAGGGAATGACTCTCTCCACAGCTTTGTAGGAACGACTCTCTCTCTCCACAGCTTTGTAGGGAACGACTCTCTCTCCACAGCTTTGTAGGGAACGCTCTCTCTCTCTCCACAGCTTTGTAGGGAACGACTCCCTCCACAGCTTGTAGGGACGACTCTCTCCACAGCTTTGTGGGGGAACGACTCTCTCTCTCCACAGCTTTGTAGGGAACGACTCTCTCTCCACAGCTTTGTAGGGAATGACTCTCTCTCCACAGCTTTGTAGGGAATGACTCTCTCTCTCTCCACAGCTTTGTAGGGAACGACTCTCTCTCTCCACAGCTTTGTAGGGAACAACTCTCTCTCTCCACAGCTTTGTAGGAACGACTCTCTCTCCACAGCTTTGTAGGGAACGACTCTCTCTCTCCACAGCTTTGTAGGGAACGACTCTCTCTCTCCACAGCTTTGTAGGGAACGACTCTCTCTCCACAGCTTTCTCCACAGCTTTGTAGGGAACGACTCTCTCTCTCCACAGCTTTGTAGGGAACGACTCTCTCTCTCCACAGCTTTGTAGGAACGACTCTCTCCACAGCTTTGTAGGGAACGACTCTCTCTCTCTCCCACAGCTTTGTAGGGAACGACTCTCTCTCTCCACAGCTTTGTAGGGAACGACTCTCTCTCTCCACAGCTTTGTAGGGAACGACTCTCTCTCTCCACAGCTTTGTAGGGAACGACTCTCTCCACAGCTTTGTAGGGAACGACTCTCTCTCCTTCTCCACAGCTTTGTAGGGAACGACTCTCTCTCTCCACAGCTTTGTAGGGAACTACTCTCTCTCTCTCCACAGCTTTGTAGGGAACGACTCTCTCTCCACAGCTTTGTAGGGAACGACTCTCTCTCTCTCCACAGCTTTGTAGGGAACGACTCTCTCTCTCCACAGCTTTGTAGGGAACGACTCTCTCTCTCCACAGCTTTGTAGGGAACGACTCTCTCTCTCCACAGCTTTGTAGGGAACGACTCTCTCTCCACAGCTTTGTAGGGAACGACTCTCTCTCTCCACAGCTTTGTAGGGAACGACTCTCTCTCCACAGCTTTGTAGGGAACGACTCTCTCTCCACAGCTTTGTAGGGAACGACTCTCTCTCTCCACAGCTTTGTAGGGAACGACTCTCTCTCCACAGCTTTGTAGGGAACGACTCTCTCCACAGCTTTGTGGGAACGACTCTCTCTCTCCACAGCTTTGTAGGGAACGACTCTCTCTCCTTCTCCACAGCTTTGTAGGGAACGACTCTCTCTCTCTCCACAGCTTTGTAGGGAACGACTCTCTCTCCACAGCTTTGTAGGGAACGACTCTCTCTCTCCACAGCTTTGTAGGGAAAGACTCTCTCTCTCTCTCTCCACAGCTTTGTAGGGAACGACTCTCTCTCTCCACAGCTTTGTAGGGAAAGACTCTCTCTCTCTCTCTCTCCACAGCTTTGTAGATAACGACACTCTCTCTCCACAGCTTTGTAGTGAACGACTCTCTCCACAGCTTTGTAGGGAACGACTCTCTCCACAGCTTTGTAGGGAACGACTCTCTCCACAGCTTTGTGGGAACAACTCTCTCTCTCCACAGCTTTGTAGGGAACGACTCTCTCCACAGCTTTGTAGGGAACGACTCTCTCTCCACAGCTTTGTAGGGAACGACTCTCTCTCTCCACAGCTTTGTAGGGACTCTCTCCACACGACTCTCTCCACAGCTTTGTAGGGAACGACTCTCTCTCTCCACAGCTTTGTAGGGAACGACTCTCTCTCTCCACAGCTTTGTAGGGAACGACTCTCTCTCTCCACAGCTTTGTAGGGAACGACTCTCTCTCTCCACAGCTTTGTAGGGAACGACTCTCTCTCTCCACAGCTTTGTAGGGAACGACTCTCTCTCTCCACAGCTTTGTAGGGAACGACTCTCTCTCTCCACAGCTTTGTAGGGAACGACTCTCTCTCTCCACAGCTTTGTAGGTAACGACTCTCTCCACAGCTTTGTAGGGAACGACTCTCTCTCTCCACAGCTTTGTAGGGAACGACTCTCTCTCTCCACAGCTTTGTAGGGAACGACTCTCTCCACAGCTTTGTAGGGACGACTCTCTCTCCACAGCTTTGTAGGTAACACGACTCTCTCTCTCCAGCTTTGTAGGGAACGACTCTCTCTCTCCACAGCTTTGTAGGGAACGACTCTCTCTCTCCACAGCTTTGTAGGGAACGACTCTCTCCACAGCTTTGTAGGGAACAACTCTCTCTTCCACAACTTTGTAGGGAACGACTCTCTCTCTCCACAGCTTTGTAGGGAACGACTCTCTCTCCACAGCTTTGTAGGGAACGACTCTCTCTCTCTCCACAGCTTTGTAGGGAACTGACTCTCTCCACAGCTTTAGGGAACGACTCTCTCTCTCCACAGCTTTGTAGGGAACGACTCTCTCTCTCCACAGCTTTGTAGGGAACGACTCTCTCTCTCCACAGCTTTGTAGGTAACGACTCTCTCCACAGCTTTGTAGGGAACGACTCTCTCCACAGCTTTGTAGGGAACGACTCTCTCTCTCCACAGCTTTGTAGGGAACGACTCTCTCTCTCCACAGCTTTGTAGGGAACGACTCTCTACTGACTCTCTCTCTCTCCACAGCTTTGTAGGACGACGACTCTCTCTCTCCACAGCTTTGTAGGGAACGACTCCACAGCTTTCTCTCCACAGCTTTGCTTTGGGAACGACTCTCTCTCACAGCTTTGTAGGGAACAGGGACTCTCTCTCTCCACAGCTTTGTAGGGAACGACTCTCTCTCTCCACAGCTTTGTAGGGAACGACTCTCTCTCTCCACAGCTTTGTAGGAACGACTCTCTCCACAGCTTTGTAGGAACGACGACTCTCTCTCTCCACAGCTTTGTAGGGAACGACTCTCTCTCTCCACAGCTTTGTAGGGAACGACTCTCTCTCTCCACAGCTTTGTAGGGAACGACTCTCTCTCCACAGCTTTGTAGGGAACGACTCTCTCTCTCCACAGCTTTGTAGGGAACGACTCTCTCCACAGCTTTGTAGGGAATGACTCTCTCTCCACAGCTTTGTAGGGAACGACTCTCTCTCTCCACAGCTTTGTAGGGAATGACTCTCTCCACAGCTTTGTAGGGAACGACTCTCTCTCTCCACAGCTTTGTAGGGAACGACTCTCTCCTTCTCCACAGCTTTGTAGGGAACGACTCTCTCCACAGCTTTGTAAGGAACGACTCTCTCTCTCCACAGCTTTGTAGGGAATGACGCTCTCTCCACTGCTTTGTAGGGAACGACTCTCTCTCTCTCCACAGCTTTGTAGGGAACGACTCCCTCCACAGCTTTGTAGGGAACGACTCTCTCTCTCCACAGCTTTGTAGGGAACGACTCTCTCTCTCCACAGCTTTGTAGGGAACGACTCTCTCCACAGCTTTGTGGGTAACAACTCTCTCACTCTCCACAGCTTTGTAGGGAACGACTCTCTCTCTACACAGCTTTGTAGGGAACGACTCTATCTCTCCACAGCTCTGTAGGTAACGACTCTCTCTCTCCACAGCTTTGTAGGTAACGACTCTCTCCACAGCTTTGTAGGGAACAACTCTCTCTCCTTCTCCACAGCTTTGTAGGAAACGACTCTCTCTCCACAGCTTTGTAGGGAACGACTCTCTCTCTCTCCACAGCTTTGTAGGGAATGACTCTCTCCACAGCTTTGTAAGGAACGACTCTCTCTCTCCACAGCTTTGTAGGGAACGACTCTCTCTCTCCACAGCTTTGTAGGGAACGACTCCCTCTCTCTCCACAGCTTTGGAGGGAACGACTCTCCACAGCTTTGTAGGGAACTCTCTCTCTCCACAGCTTTGTGGGTAACAACTCTCTCTCTCTCCACAGCTTTGTAGGTAACGACTCTCTCTCTCCACAGCTTTGTAGGGAATGACTCTCTCTATCCACAGCTTTGAAGGGAATGACTCTCTCTCTCTCCACAGCTTTGTAGGGAACGACTCTCTCTCTCCACAGCTTTGTAGGGAACAACTCTCTCTCTCCACAGCTTTGTAAGGAACAACTCCCTCTCTCTCCACAGCTTTGTAGGGAACGACTCTCTCTCTCCACAGCTTTGGAGGTAACGACTCTCTCCACAGCTTTGTAGGGAACAACTCTCTCCACAGCTTTCTAGGGAACGACTCTCTAACTCCACAGCTTTGTAGGGAACGACCCTCTTTCTCCACAGCTTTGTAGGGAACGACTCTCTCCACAGCTTTGTAGGGAACGACTCTCTCTCTCCACAGCTTTGTAGGGAACGACTCTCTCTCTCCACAGCTTTGTAGGGAATGACTCTCTCTCCACTGCTTTGTAGGGAACGACTCTCTCTCTCCACAGCTTTGGAGGTAACGACTCTCTCCACAGCTTTGTAGGGAACGACTCTCTTTCTCCACAACTTTGTAGGGAACGACTCTCTCTCCACAGCTTTGTAGGGAACGACTCTCTCTCTCCCCACAGCTTTTTAGGGAACGACTCTCTCTACACAGCTTTGTAGGGAATGACTCTCTCTCTACACAGCTTTGTAGGGAACGACTCTCTCTCTACACAGCTTTGTAGGGAACGACTCCCTCCACAGCTTGTAGGGAACGACTCTCTCCACAGCTTTGTGGGTAACAACTCTCTCACTCTGCACAGCTTTGTAGGGAACGACTCTCTCTCTCCACAGCTTTGTAGGGAACGACTCTATCTCTCCACAGCTTTGTAGGTAACGACTCTCTCTCCACAGCTTTGTAGGGAACGACTCTCTCTCTCTCCACAGCTTTGTAGGGAATGACTCTCTCCACAGCTTTGTAGGAACGACTCTCTCTCTCCACAGCTTTTAGGGAACGACTCTCTCTCTCCACAGCTTTGTAGGAACGACTCTCTCTCTCCACAGCTTTGTAGGGAACGACTCTCCACAGCTTTGTAGGGAACGACTCTCTCCACAGCTTTGTAGGGAACGACTCTCTCTCTCTCTCCACAGCTTTGTAGGGGGAACTCTCTCTCTCTCTCTCCACAGCTTTGTAGGGAACGACTCTCTCTCCACAGCTTTGAAGGGAATGACTCTCTCTCTCTCCACAGCTTTGTAGGGAACGACTCTCTCTCTCCACAGCTTTGTAGGGAACAACTCTCTCTCTCCACAGCTTTGTAGGGAACGACTCTCTCTCTCCACAGCTTTGTAGGGACTCTCTCTCTCCACAGCTTTGTAGGAACGACTCTCTCTCCACAGCTTTGTAGGGAACGACTCTCTCTCCACAGCTTTGTAGGGAACAACTCTCTCTCTCCACAGCTTTGTAGGTAACGACTCTCTCTCTTCACAGCTTTGTAGGTAAAGACTCTCTACACGGCTTTGTAGGGAACGACGCTCTCCACAGCTTTCTAGGGAATGACTCTCTCTCTCCACAGCTTTGTAGGGAACGACTCTCTATTTCTCCACAGCTTTGTAGGGAACGACTCTCTCTCTCCACAGCTTTGTAGGGATCGACTCTCTCTCTCCACAGCTTTGTAGGTAACGACTCTCTCCACAGCTTTGTAGGGAATGACTCTCTCTCTCCACAGCTTTGTAGGGAACGACTCTCTCTCTCCACAGCTCTCTCTCCACAGCTTTGTAGGGAACGACTCTCTCTCTCCACTCTCTCTCCACAGCTTTGTAGGGAACGACTCTCTCTCTCTCTCTCTCTCCACAGCTTTGTAGGGAACTCTCTCCTCTCTCTCCACAGCTTTGTAGGGAACGACTCTCTCTCTCCACAGCTTTGTAGGGAACGACTCTCTCTCTCCACAGCTTTGTAGGGATCGACTCTCTCTCTGCACAGCTTTGTAGGTAACGACTCACTCCACAGCTTTGTAGGGAATGACACTCTCTCTCCACAGCTTTGTAGGGAACGACTCTCTCTCTCTCCACAGCATTGTAGGGAATTACACTCTCTCTCCACAGCTTTGTAGGGAACAACTCTCTCTCTCCACAGCTTTCTAGGTAACGACTCTCTCCACAGCTTTGTAGTGAACGACTCTCTCTCTACACAGCTTTGTAGGGAACGACTCTCTCTCTCCACAGCTTTGTAGGGAAAGACTCTCTCTCTCCACAGCTTTGTAGGGAAAGACTCTCTCTCTCTCTCCACAGCTTTGTAGGTAACGACTCTCTCCACAGCTTTCTAGGGAACGACACTCTCTCTCCACAGCTTCGTAGGGAACGACTCTCTCCACAGCATTGTAGGGAACGATTCTCTCTCTACACAGCATTGTAGGGAACGACTCTCTCCACAGCTTTGTAGGGAACGACTCTCTCTCTCCACAGCTTTGTAGGGAACGACTCTCTCTCTCCACAGCTTTGTAGGGAACGACTCTCTCTCCACAGCTTTGTAGGGAACGACTCTCTCCACAGCTTTGTAGGGAACGACTCTCTCTCTCCACAGCTTTGTAGGGAACAACTCTCTCTCTCCACAGCTTTGTAGGGAACGACTCTCTCTCTCCACAGCTTTGTAGGGAACGACTCTCTCCACAGCTTTGTAGGGAACGACTCTCTCTCTTCTCCACAGCTTTGTAGGAAGACTCTCTCTCCACAGCTTTGTAGGGAACGACTCTCTCTCTCTCCACAGCTTTGTAGGGAATGACTCTCTCTCTCCACAGCTTTGTAGGGAACGACTCTCTCCCAGCAGCTTTCCACAGCTTTAGGGAACGACTCTCTCTCCACAGCTTTGTAGGGAACGACTCTCTCCACAGCTTTGTAGGGAACGACTCCTCCACAGCTTTGTAGGGACGACTCTCTCCACAGCTTTGTAGGGAACGACTCTCTCTCTCTCCACAGCTTTGTAGGGAACGACTCTCTCTCTCCACAGCTTTGTAGGGAACGACTCTCTCTCCACAGCTTTGTAGGGAATGACTCTCTCTCTCTCCACAGCTTTGTAGGGAACGACTCTCTCTCTCCACAGCTTTGTAGGGAACAACTCTCTCTCTCCACAGCTTTGTAGGGAACGACTCCTCTCTCTCCACAGCTTTGTAGGGAACGACTCTCTCTCTCCACAGCTTTGGAGGTAACGACTCTCTCCACAGCTTTGTAGGGAACAACTCTCTCCACAGCTTTCTAGGGAACGACTCTCTAACTCCACAGCTTTGTAGGGAACGATTCTCTCTCTCCACAGCTTTGTAGGGAACGACTCTCTCTCTCCACAGCTTTGTAGGTAACGACTCTCTCCACAGCTTTGTAGGGAACGACTCTCTCTCTCCACAGCTTTGTAGGGAACGACTCTCTCTCTCCACAGCTTTGTAGGGAACGACTCTCTCTCTCCACAGCTTTGTAGGGAACGACTCTCTCTCTCCACAGCTTTGTAGGGAACTCTCTCTCTCCACAGCTTTGTAGGGAACGACTCTCTCTCTCCACAGCTTTGTAGGGAACGACTCTCTCTCTCCACAGCTTTGTAGGGAACGACTCTCTCTCTCCACAGCTTTGTAGGGAACGACTCTCTCTCTCCACAGCTTTGTAGGGAACGACTCTCTCTCTCTCCACAGCTTTGTAGGGAACGACTCTCTCTCTCCACAGCTTTGTAGGGAACGACTCTCTCCACAGCTTTGTAAGGAACGACTCTCTCTCTCCACAGCTTTGTAGGGAACGACTCTCTCCACAGCTTTGTAGGGAACGACTCTCTCTCTCCACAGCTTTGTAGGGAACGACTCTCTCCACAGCTTTGTAGGGAACGACTCTCTCTCTCCACAGCTTTGTAGGGAACGACTCTCTCTCTCCACAGCTTTGTAGGGAACGACTCTCTCTCCACAGCTTTGTAGGGAACGACTCTCTCCACAGCTTTGTGGGAACGACTCTCTCTCTCCACAGCTTTGTAGGGAACGACTCTCTCTCCACAGCTTTGTAGGGAACGACTCTATCTCTCCACAGCTTTGTAGGGAACGACTCTCTCTCTCCACAGCTTTGTAGGAACGACTCTCTCTCCACAGCTTTGTAGGGAACGACTCTCTCTCCTCTCCACAGCTTTGTAGGAACGACTCTCTCTCCACAGCTTTGTAGGGAACGACTCTCTCTCTCACAGCTTTGTAGGGAATGACTCTCTCCACAGCTTTGTAGGGAACGACTCTCTCTCTCCACAGCTTTGTAGGGAACGACTCTCTCTCCACAGCTTTGTAGGTAACGACTCTCTCTCCACAGCTTTGTAGGGAACGACTCTCTCTCTCTCCACAGCTTTGTAGGGAACGACTCTCTCTCTCCACAGCTTTGTGGGAACGACTCTCTCTCTCCACAGCTTTGTAGGGAACGACTCTCTCTCTCCACAGCTTTGTAGGGAATGACTCTCTCTCCACAGCTTTGAAGGGAATGACGACTCTCTCTCTCCACAGCTTTGTAGGGAACGACTCTCTCTCTCCACAGCTTTGTAGGGAACAACTCTCTCTCTCCACAGCTTTGTAGGGAACGACTCCCTCTCTCTCCACAGCTTTGTAGGGAACGACTCTCTCTCCACAGCTTTGGAGGTAGGGAACGACTCTCTCCACAGCTTTGTAGGGAACAACTCTCTCTCTCCACAGCTTTGTAGGAACGACTCTCTCTCTCTCCACAGCTTTGTAGGGAACGACTCTCTCTCTCCACAGCTTTGTAGGGAACGACTCTCTCTCTCCACAGCTTTGTAGGGAACGACTCTCTCTCTCCACAGCTTTGTAGGGAACAACTCTCTCTTTCTCCACAGCTTTGTAGGGAACGACTCTCTCTCTCCACAGCTTTGTAGGGAACGACTCTCTCTCTCCACAGCTTTGTAGGTAACGACTCTCTCCACAGCTTTGTAGGGAATGACTCTCTCTCTCCACAGCTTTGTAGGGAACGACTCTCTCTCCACAGCTTTGTAGGGAACGACTCTCTCTCTCCACAGCTTTGTAGGGAACGACTCTCTCCACAGCTTTGTAGGGAACGACTCTCTCTCTCCACAGCTTTGTAGGGAACGACTCTCTCTCTCCACAGCTTTGTAGGGAACGACTCCCTCCACAGCTTGTAGGGAACGACTCTCTCCACAGCTTTGTAGGGAACGACACTCTCTCTCCACAGCTTTGTAGTGAACGACTCTCTCTCTCCACAGCTTTGTAGGGAACGACTCTATCTCTCCACAGCTTTGTAGGAACGACTCTCTCTCCACAGCTTTGTAGGGAACGACTCTCTCTCTCCACAGCTTTGTAGGGAATGACTCTCTCCACAGCTTTGTAGGGAACGACTCTCTCTCTCCACAGCTTTGTAGGGAACGACTCTCTCTCCACAGCTTTGTAGGGAACGACTCTCTCTCTCCACAGCTTTGTAGGGAACGACTCTCTCTCCACAGCTTTGTAGGGACCGACTCTCTCCACAGCTTTGTAGGGAACGACTCTCTCTCTCTCCACAGCTTTGTAGGGAACGACTCTCTCTCTCCACAGCTTTGTAGGGAACGACTCTCTCTCTCCACAGCTTTGAAGGGAATGACTCTCTCTCTCCACAGCTTTGTAGGGAACGACTCTCTCTCTCCACAGCTTTGTAGGGAACAACTCTCTCTCTCCACAGCTTTGTAGGGAACACTCCTCTCTCTCTCCACAGCTTTGTAGGGAACGACTCTCTCTCTCCACAGCTTTGTAGGAACGACTCTCTCCACAGCTTTGTAGGGAACGACTCTCTCTCCACAGCTTTGTAGGGAACAACTCTCTCTCTCCACAGCTTTGTAGGGAACGACTCTCTCTCTCCACAGCTTTGTAGGGAAAGACTCTCTCTCTCTCTCTCCACAGCTTTGTAGATAACGACACTCTCTCTCCACAGCTTTGTAGTGAACGACTCTCTCTCTCCCCACAGCTTTGTAGGGAACGAGTCTCTCTCTACACAGCTTTGTAGGGAACGACTCTCTCTCTCCACAGCTTTGTAGGGAACGACTCTCTCTCTTCACAGCTTTGTAGGGAACAACTCTCTCTCTCTCCACAGCTTTGTAGGTAACGACTCTCTCCACAGCTTTGTAGGTAACGACTCTCTCCACAGCTTTGTAGGGAACGACTCTCTCTCTCCACAGCTTTGTAGGGAACGACTCTCTCTCCACAGCTTTGTAGGGAACGACTCTCTCCACAGCTTTGTAGGGAACGACTCTCTCCACAGCTTTGTAGGGAACGACTCTCTCTCTCCACAGCTTTGTAGGGAACGACTCTCTCTCTCCACAGCTTTGTAGGGAACTCTCTCTCTCCACAGCTTTGTAGGGAACGACTCTCTCTCTCCACAGCTTTGTAGGGAAACGACTCTCTCTCTCCACAGCTTTGTAGGGAACGACTCTCTCCACAGCTTTGTAGGGAACGACTCTCTCTCTCCACAGCTTTGTAGGGAACGACTCTCTCTCTCCACAGCAGCTCTCCACAGCTTTGTAGGGAACGACTCTCTCCACAGCATTGTAGGGAACGATTCTCTCTCTACACAGCTTTGTAGGGAACGACTCTCTCCACAGCTTTGTAGGGAACATCTCTCTCTCCACAGCTTTGTAGTGAACGACTCTCAATATCCACAGCTTTGAAGGGAATGACTCTCTCTCTCTCCACAGCTTTGTAGGGAACGACTCTCTCTCTCCACAGCTTTGTAGGGAACAACTCTCTCTCTCCACAGCTTTGTAGGGAACAACTCCCTCTCTCTCCACAGCTTTGTAGGGAACGACTCTCTCTCTCCACAGCAGGGAACGACTCTCTCCACAGCTTTGTAGGGAACGACTCTCTCTCCACAGCTTTGTAGGGAACGACTCTCTCTCTCCACAGCTTTGTAGGGAACGACTCTCTCTCTCCACAGCTTTGTAGGGGAACGACTCTCTCTCTCCACAGCTTTGTAGGGAACGACTCTCTCTCCACAGCTTTGTAGGGAACGACTCTCTCTCTCCACAGCTTTGTAGGGAACGACTCTCTCTCTCCACAGCTTTGTAGGGAACGACTCTCTCTCTCCACAGCTTTGTAGGGAACAACTCTCTCCTTCTCCACAGCTTTGTAGGGAACGACTCTCTCCACAGCTTTGTAAGGAACGACTCTCTCTCTCCACAGCTTTGTAGGGAATGACGCTCTCTCCACTGCTTTGTAGGGAACGACTCTCTCTCTCTCCACAGCTTTGTAGGGAACGACTCCCTCCACATACTGTAGGGAACGACTCCCTCCACAGCTTGTAGGGAACGACTCTCTACACAGCTTTGTGGGTAACAACTATCTCTCTCTCCACAGCTTTGTAGGGAACGACTCTCTCTCCACAGCTTTGTAGGGAACGACTCTCTCTCTCTCCACAGCTTTGTAGGGAACGACTCTCTCCACAGCTTTGTAGGGAACGACTCTCTCTCCACAGCTTTGTAGGGTAAGACTCTCTCTCTCCACAGCTTTGTAGGTAACGACTCTCTCCACAGCTTTGTAGGGAACAACTCTCTCTCTCTCCACAGCTTTGTAGGGAACGACTCTCTCTCCACAGCTTTGTAGGGAACGACTCTCTCTCTCTCCACAGCTTTGTAGGGAGACTCTCTCCAAAGCTTTGTAGCTTTGGAACGACTCTCTCTCTCCACAGCTTTGTAGGGAACGACTCTCTCTCTCCACAGCTTTGTAGGAACGACTCTCTTTCTCTCCACAGCTTTGTAGGTAACGACTCTCTACACGGCTTTGTAGGGAACGACTCTCTCCACAGCTTTGTAGGGAACGACTCTCTCTCTCCACAGCTTTGTAGGGAACGACTCTCTCTCTCCACAGCTTTGTAGGGAACGACTCTCTCTCTCCACAGCTTTGTAGGGAACGACTCTCTCTCTCCACAGCTTTGTAGGGAACGACTCTCTCTCTCCACAGCTTTGTAGGGAACAACTCTCTCTCTCCACAGCTTTGTAAGGAACAACTCCCTCTCTCTCCACAGCTTTGTAGGGAACGACTCTCTCTCTCCACAGCTTTGGAGGTAACGACTCTCTCCACAGCTTTGTAGGGAACAACTCTCTCTCTCTACAGCTTTGTAAGGAACAACTCCCTCTCTCTCCACAGCTTTGTAGGGAACGACTCTCTCTCTCCACAGCTTTGTAGGGAACGACTCTCTCTCTCCACAGCTTTGTAGGTAACGACTCTCTCTCTCCACAGCTTTGTAGGGAACGACTCTCTCTCTCCACAGCTTTGTAGGGAACGACTCTCTCTCTCCACAGCTTTGTAGGGAACGACTCTCTCTCTCCACAGCTTTGTAGGGAACGACTCTCTCCACAGCTTTGTAGGTAACGACTCTCTCTCTCCACAGCTTTGTAGGGAATGACTCTCTCTCCACAGCTTTGTAGGGAACGACTCTCTCTCTCCACAGCTTTGTAGGGAACGACTCTCTCTCTCCACAGCTTTGTAGGTAACGACTCTCTCTCTACACAGCTTTGTAGGGAACGACTCTCTCTCTCTCCACAGCTTTGTAGGGAACGACTCCCTCCACAGCTTGTAGGGAACGACTCTCTCCACAGCTTTGTGGGTAACAACTCTCTCTCTCTCCACAGCTTTGTAGGGAACGACTCTCTCTCTCCACAGCTTTGTAGGGAACGACTCTCTCTCCACAGCTTTGTAGGGAACGACTCTCTCTCCACAGCTTTGTAGGGAACGACTCTCTCTCTCCACAGCTTTGTAGGGAACGACTCTCTCTCCACAGCTTTGTAGGGAACGACTCTCTCTCTCCACAGCTTTGTAGGGAACGACTCTCTCTCTCCACAGCTTTGTAGGGAACGACTCTCTCTCTCCACAGCTTTGTAGGGAACGACTCTCTCTCCACAGCTTTGTCGACTCTCTCCACAGCTTTGTAGGGAACGACTCTCTCTCTCTCCACAGCTTTGTAGGGAACGACTCTCTCTCTCCACAGCTTTGTAGGGAACGACTCTCTCTCTCCACAGCTTTGAAGGGAATGACTCTCTCTCTCTCCACAGCTTTGTAGGGAACGACTCTCTCTCCACAGCTTTGTAGGGAACAACTCTCTCTCTCCACAGCTTTGTAGGGAACAACGACTCTCTCTCTCCACAGCTTTGTAGGGAACGACTCTCTCTCTCCACAGCTTTGTAGGTAACGACTCTCTCCACAGCTTTGTAGGGAACGACTCTCTCTCTCCACAGCTTTGTAGGGAACAACTCTCTCTCTCCACAGCTTTGTAGGGAACGACTCTCTCTCTCCACAGCTTTGTAGGTAACGACTCTCTCCACAGCTTTGTAGGGAACAACTCTCTCCACAGCTTTCTAGGGAACGACTCTCTAACTCCACAGCTTTGTAGGGAACGACTCTCTTTCTCCACAGCTTTGTAGGGAACGATTCTCTCTCTCCACAGCTTTGTAGGGATCGGCTCTCTCTCTCCACAGCCTTGTAGGGAACGACTCTCTCTCCTTCTCCACAGCTTTGTAGGCAACGACTCTCTCTCTCCACAGCTTTGTAGGGAACGACTCTCTCTCTCCACAGCTTTGTAGGTAACGACTCTCTCCACAGCTTTGTAGGGAATGACTCTCTCTCTCCACAGCTTTTAGGGAACGACTCTCTCCACAGCTTTGTAGGGAACGACTCTCTCTCTCCACAGCTTTTTGTAGGGAACGACTCTCTCCACAGCTTTGTAGGGAACGACTCTCTCCACAGCTTTGTAGGGAACGACTCTCTCTCTCCACAGCTTTGTAGGAACGACTCTCTCTCTCCACAGCTTTGTAGGGAACGACTCTCTCTCTCCACAGCTTTGTAGGGAACGACTCTCCACAGCTTTGTAGGGAACGACTCTCTCTCCACAGCTTTGTGGGAACGACTCTCTCTCTCCACAGCTTTGTAGGGAACGACTCTCTCTCCACAGCTTTGTAGGGAACGACTCTCTCTCTCCACAGCTTTGTAGGGAACGACTCTCTCTCTCCACAGCTTTGTAGGGAACGACTCTCTCTCTCCACAGCTTTGTAGGGAAACGACTCTCTCTCTCCACAGCTTTGTAGGGACTCTCTCTCCAAACTCTCTCTCCACAGCTTTGCTTTAGGGAACGACTCTCTCTCTCCACAGCTTTGTAGGGAACGACTCTCTCTCCACAGCTTTGTAGGGAACGACTCTCTCTCCACAGCTTTGTAGGGAACGACTCTCTCTCTCTCCACAGCTTTGTAGGGAACGACTCTCTCTCTCTCCACAGCTTTGTAGGGAACGACTCTCTCCACAGCTTTGTAGGGAACGACTCTCTCTCTCCACAGCAGACTCTCTCCACAGCTTTGTAGGGAACGACTCTCTCTCTCCACAGCTTTGTAGGGAACGACTCTCTCTCTCTCCACAGCTTTGTAGGGAATGACTCTCTCCACAGCTTTGTAAGGGAACGACTCTCTCTCTCCACAGCTTTGTAGGGAACGACTCTCTCTCCACAGCTTTGTAGGAACGACTCTCTCCACAGCTTTGTAGGGAACGACTCTCTCCACAGCTTTGTAGGGAACGACTCTCTCCACAGCTTTGTGGGAACAACTCTCTCTCTCTCCACAGCTTTGTAGGGAACGACTCTCTCTCTCTCCCAGCTTTGTAGGGAATGACTCTCTCTCTCCACAGCTTTGTAGGGAACGACTCTCTCCACAGCTTTGTAGGGAACGACTCTCTCCACAGCTTTGTAGGGAACAACTCTCTCTCTCTCCACAGCTTTGTAGGGAACGACTCTCTCTCTCCACAGCTTTGTAGGGAAAGACTCTCTCTCTCCACAGCTTTGTAGGGAACGACTCTCTCTCTCCACAGCTTTGTAGGGAACAACTCTCTCTCTCCACAGCTTTGTAGGGAACGACTCTCTCTCTCCACAGCTTTGTAGGGAACGACTCTCTCTCTCCACAGCTTTGTAGGGAACGACTCTCTCCACAGCTTTGTAGGGAACGACTCTCTCTCCACAGCTTTGTAGGGAACGACTCTCTCTCTCTCCACAGCTTTGTAGGGAACGACTCTCTCTCTCCACAGCTTTGTAGGAACGACTCTCTCTCCACAGCTTTGTAGGGAACGACTCTCTCTCTCCACAGCTTTGTAGGGAACGACTCTCTCTCTCTCCACAGCTTTGTCTCTCTCCACAGCTTTGTAGGGAACGACTCTCTCTCCACCTCTCTCTCCACAGCTTTGTAGGGAACGACTCTCTCTCCACAGCTTTGTAGGGAACGACTCTCTCTCTCCACAGCTTTGTAGGGAACGACTCTCTCTCCACAGCTTTGTAGGGAAGGACTCTCTCTCTCCACAGCTTTGTAGGGAACTCTCTCTCCACAGCTTTGTAGGGAACGACTCTCTCTCTACACAGCTTTGTAGGGAACGACTCTCTCTCTCCACAGCTCTGTAGGTAACGACTCTCACTCTCCACAGCTTTGTAGGTAACGACTCTCTCCACAGCTTTGTAACGAACGACTCTCTCTCCTTCTCCACAGCTTTGTAGGGAAAGACTCTCTCTCTCTCTCCACAGCTTTGTAGGGAACGACTCTCTCTCTCCACAGCTTTGTAGGGAATGACTCTCTCCACAGCTTTGTAGGGAACGACTCTCTCTCTCCACAGCTTTGTAGGGAACGACTCTCTCTCTCCACAGCTTGGTAGGTAACGACTCTTTCTCTCCACAGCTTTGTAGGGAACGACTCTCTCTCTCCACAGCTTTGTAGGGAACAACTCCCTCTCTCTCCACAGCTTTGTAGGGAACGACTCTCTCTCTCCACAGCTTTGTCCACAGGAACGACTCTCTCTCTCCACAGCTTTGTAGGGAACGACTCTCTCTCCACAGCTTTGTAGGGAATGACTCTCTCTCTCTCCACAGCTTTGTAGGGAACGACTCTCTCTCTCCACAGCTTTGTAGGGAACGACTCTCTCTCCACAGCTTTGTAGGGAACGACTCTCTCTCTCTCCACAGCTTTGTAGGGAACGACTCTCTCTCCACAGCTTTGTAGGAACGACTCTCTCCACAGCTTTGTAGGGAACGACTCTCTCTCCACAGCTTTGTAGGAACGACTCTCTCTCTCCACAGCTTTGTAGGGAACGACTCTCTCCACAGCTTTGTAGGTGCTTTGTAGGGAACGACTCTCTCCACAGCTTTCTCCACAGCTTTGGAACGACTCTCTCTCCACTGCTTTGTAGGGAACGACTCTCTCTCTCCACAGCTTTGGAGGTAACGACTCTCTCCACAGCTTTGTAGGGAACGACTCTCTTTCTCCACAACTTTGTAGGGAACGATTCTCTCTCTCCACAGCTTTGTTGGGATCGGCTCTCTCTCTCCACAGCCTTGTAGGGAACGACTCTCTCTCCTTCTCCACAGCTTTGTAGGGAAGGACGCTCTCTCTCCACAGCTTTGTAGGGAACAACTCTCTCCACAGCTTTGTAGGGAACAACTCTCTCTTTCTCCACAGCTTTGTAGGGAACGACTCTCTCTCCTTCTCCACAGCTTTGTAGGGAACGAATCTCTCTCTCCACAGCTCTCTCTCTCTCCACAGCTTTGTAGGGAATGACTCTCTCCACAGCTTTGTAAGGAACGACTCTCTCTCCACAGCTTTGTAGGGAACGACTCTCTCTCTCCACAGCTTTGTAGGTAACGACTCTTTCTCTCCACAGCTTTGTAGGGAACGACTCTCTCTCTCTCCACAGCTTTGTAGGGAACGACTCGACTCTCTCCACAGCTTTGTGGGTAACAACTCTCTCTCTCTCCACAGCTTTGTAGGGAACGACTCTCTCTCTCCACAGCTTTGTAGGGAATGACTCTCTCTATCCACAGCTTTGAAGGGAATGACTCTCTCTCTCTCCACAGCTTTGTAGGGAACGACTCTCTCTCTCCACAGCTTTTTAGGGAACGACTCTCTCTCTCCACAGCTTTGTAGGGAACAACTATCTCTCTCCACAGCTTTGTAGGGAACGACTCTCTCCACAGCTTTGGAGGAAGACTCTCTCCACAGCTTTGTAGGGAACGACTCTCTCTCCACAGCTTTGTAGGGAACAACTCTCTCTCTCTCCACAGCTTTGTAGGGAACGACTCTCTCTCCACAGCTTTCGACTCTCTCCACAGCTTTGTAGGGAACAACTCTCTCTCACAGCTTTCTAGGGAACGACTCTCTCTCTCCACAGCTTTGTAGGGAACGACTCTCGACTCTCTCTCTCCACAGCTTTGTAGGGAACGACTCTCTCTCTCCACAGCTTTGTAGGGAACGACTCTCTCTCTCCACAGCTTTGTAGGGAACGACTCTCTCCACAGCTTTGTCTCTCTCTCCACAGCTTTGTAGGAACGACTCTCTCTCTCCACAGCTTTGTAGGGAACGACTCTCTCTCTCCACAGCTTTGTAGGAACGACTCTCTCCACAGCTTTGTAGGGAATGACTCTCTCTCTCCACAGCTTTGTAGGGAACGACTCTCTCCACAGCTTTGTAGGGAACGACTCTCTCTCTCCACAGCTTTGTAGGGAACGAATCTCTCTCTCTCCACAGCTTTGTAGGGAACGACTCTCTCTCTCCACAGCTTTGTAGGGAACGACTCTCTCTCTCCACAGCTTTGTAGGGAACGACTCTCTCTCTCCACAGCTTTGTAGGGAACGACTCTCTCTCTCTCCACAGCTTTGTAGGGAACGACTCCCTCCACAGCTTGTAGGGAACGACTCTCTCCACAGCTTTGTGGGTAACAACTCTCTCTCTCCACAGCTTTGTAGGGAACGACTCTCTCTCCACAGCTTTGTAGGGAACGACTCTCTCTCTCCACAGCTTTGTAGGTAACGACTCTCTCTCTCCACAGCTTTGTAGGGGACTCTCTCTCTCTCCACAGCTTTGTAGGAACGACTCTCTCTCTCCACAGCTTTGTAGGGAACGACTCTCTCTCTCCACAGCTTTGTAGGGAACGACTCTCTCTCACACAGCTAGGGAACGACTCTCTCCACAGCTTTGTAGGGAACGACTCTCTCCACAGCTTTGTAGGGGAACGACTCTCCACAGCTTTGTAGGGAACTCTCTCTCTCCACAGCTTTGTAGGGAACGACTCTCTCTCCACAGCTTTGTAGGGAACGACTCTCTCTCTCCACAGCTTTGTAGGGAACGACTCTCTCTCCACAGCTTTGTAGGGAACGACTCTCTCTCTCCACAGCTTTGTAGGAACGACTCTCTCCACAACGACTCTCTCCACAGCTTTGTAGGTAACGACTCTCTCTCTCCACAGCTTTGTAGGGAACGACTCTCTCTCTCCACAGCTTTGTAGGGAACGACTCTCTCCACAGCTTTGTAGGGAACGACTCTCTCCACAGCTTTGTAGGGAACGACTCTCTCTCTCTCCACAGCTTTGTAGGGAACGACTCTCTCTCTCCACAGCTTTGTAGGGAATGACTCTCTCTCTCTCCACAGCTTTGTAGGGAACGACTCTCTCTCTCCACAGCTTTGTAGGGAACGACTCTCTCTCTCCACAGCTTTGTAGGGAAGACTCTCTCTCCACACAGCTCTGTAGGAACGACTCTCTCCACAGCTTTGTAGGGAACGACTCTCTCTCTCCACAGCTTTGTAGGGAACGACTCTCTCTCTCCACAGCTTTGTAGGGAATGACTCTCTCTCCACAGCTTTGTAGGGAATGACTCTCTCTCTCCACAGCTTTGTAGGGAACACACTCTCTCTCTCCACAGCTTTGTAGGGAACAACTCTCTCTCTCCACAGCTTTGTAGGGAACGACTCTCTCTCTCCACAGCTTTGTAGGGACTCTCTCCACAGCTTTGTAGGGACTCTCTCTCTCCACAGCTTTGTAGGGAACGACTCTCTCCACAGCTTTGTAGGAACGACTCTCTCCACAGCTTTCTAGGGAACGACTCTCTCTCTCCACAGCTTTGTAGGGAACAACTCTCTATTTCTCCACAGCTTTGTAGGGAACGACTCTCTTTCTCCACAACTTTGTAGGGAACGATTCTCTCTCTCCACAGCTTTGTTGGGATCGGCTCTCTCTCTCCACAGCCTTGTAGGGAACGACTCTCTCTCCACAGCTTTGTAGGGAACGACTCTCTCTCCACAGCTTTGTAGGGAACGACTCTCTCTCTCCACAGCTTTGTAGGAACGACTCTCTCCACAGCTTTGTAGGGAATGACTCTCTCTCCACAGCTTTGTAGGAACGACTCTCTCCACAGCTTTGTAGGGAACTCTCTCTCCACAGCTTTGTAGGAACGACTCTCTCCACAGCTTTGTAGGGAACGACTCTCCACAGCTTTGTAGGGAACGACTCTCTCCACAGCTTTGTAGGGAACGACTCTCTCTCTCCACAGCTTTGTAGGGAACGACTCTCTCTCTCCACAGCTTTGTAGGGAACGACTCTCTCTCTCCACAGCTCTCTCCACAGCTTTGTAGGGAACGACTCTCTCCACAGCTTTGTAGGGAACGACTCTCTCTCTCTCCACAGCTTTGTAGGGAACGACTCTCTCTCTCCACAGCTTTGTAGGGAACGACTCTCTCTCTCTCCACAGCTTTGTAGGGAACGACTCTCTCCTTCTCCACAGCTTTGTAGGGAACGACTCTCTCCACAGCTTTGTAAGGAACGACTCTCTCTCTCCACAGCTTTGTAGGGAACGACTCTCTCTCTCCACAGCTTTGTAGGGAATGACTCTCTCTCCACAGCTTTGTAGGGAACGACTCTCTCCACAGCTTTGTAGGGAACGACTCTCTCCACAGCTTTGTAGGGAACGACTCTCTCTCTCCACAGCTTTGTAGGGAACGACTCTCTCTCCACAGCTTTGTAGGGACGACTCTCTCCACGACTCTCTCTCTCCACAGCTTTGTAGGGAACGACTCTCTCTCTCTCTCCACAGCTTTGTAGGGAACGACTCTCTCTCTCCACAGCTTTGTAGGGAACGACTCTCTCTCCACAGCTTTGAAGGGAATGACTCTCTCTCTCCACAGCTTTGTAGGGAACGACTCTCTCTCTCCACAGCTTTGTAGGGAACGACTCTCTCTCTCCACAGCTTTGTTGGGAACAACTCTCTCTCTCCACAGCTTTGTAGGGAACGACTCTCTCTCTCCACAGCTTTGTAGGGAACGTATCTCTCTCTCCACAGCTTTGTAGGTAACGACACTCTCTCTTCACAGCTTTGTAGGTAAAGACTCTCTACACGGCTTTGTAGGGAACAACGCTCTCCACAGCTTTCTAGGGAACGACTCTCTCTCTCCACAGCTTTGTAGGGAACAACTCTCTATTTCTCCACAGCTTTGTAGGGAACGACTCTCTTTCTCCACAACTTTGTAGGGAACGATTCTCTCTCTCCACAGCTTTGTTGGGATCGGCTCTCTCTCTCCACAGCTTTGTAGGGAACGACTCTCTCTCTCTCCACAGCTTTGTAGGGAACGACTCTCTCTCCTTCTCCACAGCTTTGTAGGGAACGACTCTCTCTCTCCACAGCTTTGTAGGTAACGACTCTCTCCACAGCTTTGTAGGGAATGACTCTCTCTCTCCACAGCTTTGTAGGTAACGACTCTCTCCACAGCTTTGTAGGGAACGATTCTCTCTCTCTCCACAGCTTTGTAGGTAACGACTCTCTACACGGCTTTGTAGGGAACGACTCTCTCCACAGCTTTGTAGGGAACGACTCTCTCTCTCCACAGCTTTGTAGTGAACAACTCTCTCTCTCCACAGCTTTGTAGGGAACGACTCTCTCTCCTTCTCCACAGCTTTGTAGGGAACGACTCTCTCTCTCTCCACAGCTTTGTAGGTAACGACCCTCTCTCTCCACAGCTTTTGACTCCCTCCACAGCTTTGTGGGAACGACTCTCTCTCTCCACAGCTTTGTAGGGAACGACTCTCTCTCCACAGCTTTGTAGGGAACGACTCTCTCTCTCCACAGCTTTGTAGGGAACGACTCTCTCTCTCCACAGCTTTGTAGGGAACGACTCTCTCCACAGCTTTGTCTCTCTCTCCACAGCTTTGTAGGGAAGGGAACGACTCTCTCTCTCCACAGCTTTGTAGGGACTCTCTCTCTCCACAACGACTCTCCTCCACAGCTACTCTAGGGAACGACTCTCCACAGCTTTGTAGGGAACGACTCTCTCTCTCCACAGCTTTGTAGGGAACGACTCTCTCTCTCTCCACAGCTTTGTAGGAAACGACTCTCTCTCTCCACAGCTTTGTAGGGAACGACTCTCTCTCTCCACAGCTTTGTAGGGAACGACTCTCTCCACAGCTTTGTAGGGAAGCTTTGTAGGTAACGACTCTCTCTCTCCACAGCTTTGTAGGGAACGACTCTCTCCACAGCTTTGTGGGTAACAACTCTCTCTCTCCACAGCTTTGTAGGGAACGACTCTCTCTCTCCACAGCTTTGTAGGGAACGACTCTCTCTCCACAGCTTTGTCTCCACAGGTAACGACTCTCTCCACAGCTTTGTAGGGAACAACTCTCTTTCCTTCTCCACAGCTTTGTAGGAAACGACTCTCTCTCCACAGCTTTGTAGGGAACGACTCTCTCTCTCCACAGCTTTGTAGGGAACGACTCTCTCCTTCTCCACAGCTTTGTAGGGAATGACTCTCTCCACAGCTTTGTAAGGAACGACTCTCTCTCTCCACAGCTTTGTAGGGAACGACTCTCTCTCTCCACAGCTTGGTAGGTAACGACTCTTTCTCTACACAGCTTTGTAGGGAACGACTCCCTCCACAGCTTGTAGGGACCGACTCTCTCCACAGCTTTGTGGGTAACAACTCTCTCTCTCTCCACAGCTTTGTAGGGAACGACTCTCTCTCTCCACAGCTTTGTAGGGAATGACTCTCTCTATCCACAGCTTTGAAGGGAACGACTCTCTCTCTCCACAGCTTTGTAGGGAACGACTCTCTCTCTCCACAGCTTTGTAGGGAACAACTCTCTCTCTCCACAGCTTTCTAGGGAACGACTCTCTAACTCCACAGCTTTGTAGGGAATGACTCTCTTTCTCCACAGCTTTGTAGGGAACGATTCTCTCTCTCCACAGCTTTGTAGGGATCGGCTCTCTCTCTCCACAGCCTTGTAGGGAACGACTCTCTCTCCTTCTCCACAGCTTTGTAGGCAACGACTCTCTCTCTCCACAGCTTTGTAGGGAACGACTCTCTCTCTCCACAGCTTTGTAGGTAACGACTCTCTCCACAGCTTTGTAGGGAATGACTCTCTCTCTCCACAGATTTGTAGGTAACGACTCTCTCCACAGCTTTGTAGGGAACGATTCTCTCTCTCTCCACAGCTTTGTAGGTAACGACTCTCTCCACAGCTTTGTAGGGAACGACACTCTCTCTCCACAGCTTTGTAGGGAACAACTCTCTCTCTCCACAGCTTTCTAGATAACGACTCTCTCCACAGCTTTGTTGGGAACGACACTCTCTCTCCACAGCTTTGTGGGTAACAACTCTCTCTCTCTCCACAGCTTTGTAGTGAACGACTCTCTCTCTCCCCACAGCTTTTTAGGGAACGACTCTCTCTACACAGCTTTGTAGGGAATGACTCTCTCTCTACACAGCTTTGTAGGGAACGACTCTCTCTCTACACAGCTTTGTAGGGAACGACGCTCTCTCTCTACACAGCTTTGTAGGGAACGACTCTCTCTCTCCACAGCTTTGTAGGTAACGACTCTCTCTCTACACAGCTTTGTAGGGAACGACTCTCTCTCTCCACAGCTTTGTTGGGAACAACTCCCTCCACAGCTTGTAGGGAACGACTCTCTCCACAGCTTTGTGGGGAACGACTCTCTCACTCTCCACAGCTTTGTAGGGAACGACTCTCTCTCTACACAGCTTTGTAGGGAACGACTCTATCTCTCCACAGCTCTGTAGGTAACGACTCTCTCTCTCCACAGCTTTGTAGGTAACGACTCTCTCCACAGCTTTGTAGGGAACGACTCTCTCTCCTTCTCCACAGCTTTGTAGGGAAGGACTCTCTCTCTCCACAGCTTTGTAGAGAACGATTCTCTCTCTCTCCACAGCTTTGTAGGGAACGACCCTCTCTCCACAGCTTTGTGGGGAATGACTCTCTCTCTCCACAGCTTTATAGGGAAAGACTCTCTCCACAACTTTGTAGGGAACGACTCTCCAAGGGAGGGACTATAACGAGGGAGGGGGATAAATGAGGGAGGGGCTATAAAGAGGGAGGGGAGATAATGAGGAGAGGATATAACGAGGGAGGGGTATAACGAGGGAGGGAGGATAACGAGGGAGGGGATATAACGAGGGAGGGAGTATAACGAGGGAGGGAGGATAACGAGGGAGAGGGTATAACGAGGGAGGGGAGATAATGAGGGAGGGGGTAACGAGGGAGGGGCGATCTGGCCGTCATTAACGGACACCGAATCATTAGTAGTACACAGACATTCTATTCACTACCCTCCCCTAATCACTGAGAATAATTACACAGATAATAGACAATCTGCGAAATGAAACTAAAAAGGGCTTATCTTGGAAAGCAGGAAGCGTTTTAATGAAATTATGAATTAGTAGAAAAAGTTTTTAAAAAACGAGATTAGGGTTTATAAGAATGGTACATCAACGTCAGGGTTTATCCTCGGCGTGTCTTGGGGATATTTGTTATTGTGACCTGAAACATGCGTCCCAAATGTCACCCTGTTTTGTATATGGTGCACTACTTTTAACCAGAGCCCTATGGTCAAAAGTTGTGCACGATATAGGGCACAGGATGCCATTTGGGACACAAGCATTGTCTCAGACGTCTGGGTCCTAGAGGAAGCTACCGAAATCAGATTATCTCCCAGTCCTTGACATGGTGATTAAAACCTCTAAATTAACCTCAGTAATTATGTTTTCTTAACGACGAGATGAGACACCTGCTCACTGGTACGGTGGCAGGGCCTGATTCCATAGTTACTCTACTGAATGAGTCTTTTGTCTCTCTCTCTCTCTCTCTCTCTCTCTCTCTCTCTCTCTCTCTCTCTCTGTCTCTCTCTCTCTCTGTCTCTCTCTCTCTCTGTCTCTCTCTCTCTGTCTCTCTCTCTCTGTCTCTCTCTCTTTGTGTCTCTCTCTCTGTCTCTCTCTCTCTCTGTCTCTCTCTCTGTCTGTCTCTCTCTCTCTCTCAATTCAATTCAATTCAATTCAAGGGCTTTATTGGCATGGGAAACATGTGTTAACATTGCCAAAGCAAGTGAGGTAGACAACATACAAAGTGAATATATAAAGTGAAAAACAACAAAAATTAACAGTAAACATTACACATACAGAAGTTTCAAAACAGTAAAGACATTACAAATGTCATATTATATATATATACAGTGTTTTAACAATGTACAAATGGTTAAAGGAAACAAAATCAAATAAATAAGCATAAATATGGGTGTATTTACAATGGTGTTTGTTCTTCACTGGTTGCCCTTTTCTCGTGGCAACAGGTCACAAATCTTGCTGCTGTGATGGCACACTGTGGAATTTCACCCAGTAGATGGGATGGGATGGGAGTTTGGAATTTCACCCAGTAGATGGGATGAGATGGGAGTTTTTCAAAATTGGATTTGTTTTCGAATTCTTTGTGGATCTGTGTAATCTGGGGGAAATATGTCTCTCTAATATGGTCATACATTGGGCAGGAGGTTAGGAAGTGCAGCTCAGTTTCCACCTCATTTTGTGGGCAGTGAGCACATAGCCTGTCTTCTCTTGAGAGCCATGTCTGCCTACGGCGGCCTTTCTCAATAGCAAGGCTATGCTCACTGAGTCTGTACATAGTCAAGGCTTTCCTTAATTTTGGGTCAGTCACAGTGGTCAGGTATTCTGCCGCTGTGTACTCTCTGTGTAGGGCCAAATAGCATTCTAGTTTGCTCTTTTTTTGTTAATTCTTTCCAATGTGTTAAGTAGTTATCTTCTTGTTTTCTCATGATTTGGTTGGGTCTAATTGTGCTGCTGTCCTGGGGCTCTGTAGTGTGTGTTTGTGTTTGTGAACAGAGCCCCAGGACCAGCTTGCTTAGGGGACTCTTCTCCAGGTTCATCTCTCTGTAGGTGATGGCTTTGTTATGGAAGGTTTGTGAATCGCTTCCTTTTAGGTGGTTGTAGAATTTAACAGCTCTTTTCTGGATTTTGATAATTAGTGGGTATCGGCCTAATTCTGCTCTGCATGCATTATTTGGTGTTCTACGTTGTACACGGAGGATATTTTTGCAGAATTCTGCGTGCAGAGTCTCAATTTGGTGTTTGTCCCATTTTGTGAAGTCTTGGTTGGTGAGCGGACCCCAGACCTCACAACCATAAAGGGCAATGGGCTCTATGACTGATTCAAGTATTTTTAGCCAAATCCTAATTGGTATGTTGAAATTTATGTTTCTTTTGATGGCATAGAATGCCCTTCTTGCCTTGTCTCTCAGATCGTATACACATCTCTCTCTGTCTGTCTCTCTCTCTATCTGTCTCTCTCTCTCTTTCTCTCTCTCTCTCTGTCTCTCTCTCTCTCTCTGTCTCTCTGTCTCTATCTTTCTCTCTCTCTCTCTCTCTCTTTCTCTCTCTCTCTATATCTCTCTCTGTCTGTCTCTCTCTCTCTCTCTGTCTCTCTCTCTCTCTGTCTGTCTCTCTCTCTGTCTCTCTGTCGCTGTCTCTCTGTCTCTCTGTCTCTCTCAATTAAATTCAAGGGGCTTTATTGACATGGGAAACATGTGTTAACATTGCCGAAGCAAGTGCGCTGCTCTCAATCTTAATACTTTGTTATATACCCTTTGTTGGCAATGACAGAGGACATACGTTTTCTGTAAGTCTTCACAAGGTTTTCACACACTGTTGCTGGTATTTTGGCCCATTCCTCCATGCAGATCTCCTCTAGAGCAGTGATGTTTTGGGGCTGTTGCTGGGCAACACGGACTTTCAACTCCCTCCAAAGATTTTCTATGGGGTTGAGATCTGGAGACTGGCTAGGCCTCTCCAGGACCTTGAAATGCTTCTTACGAAGCCACTCCTTCGGTGTGTTTGGGATCATTGTCATGCTGAAAGACCCAGCCACATTTCATCTTCAATGCCCTTGCTGATGGAAGGAGGTTTTCACTCAAAATCTCACAATACATGGCCCCATTCATTCTTTCCTTTACACGGATCAGTCATCCTGGTACCTTTGCAGAAAAACAGCCCCAAAGCATGATGTTTCCACCCCCATGCTTCACAGTAGGTATGGTGTTCTTTGGATGCAACTCAGCATTCTTTGTCCTCCAAACACGACGAGTTGAGTTTTTACCAAAAAGTTATATTTTGGTTTCATCTAACCATATGACATTCTGCCAATCTTCTTCTGGATCATCCAAATGCTCTCTAGCAAACTTCAGACGGGCCTGGACATGTACTGGCTTAAGCAGGGGGACACGTCTGACACTGCAGGATTTGAGTCCCCAGCGGCGTAGTGTGTTACTGATGGTAGGCTTTGTTACTTTGGTCCCAGCTCTCTGCAGGTCATTCATTAGGTCCCCCCGTGTGGTTCTGGGATTTTTACTCACCGTTCTTGTGATCATTTTGACCCCACGGGGTGAGATCTAGCGTGGAGCCCCAGATCGAGGGAGATTATCAGTGGTCTTGTATGTCTTCCATTTCCTAATAATTGCTCCCACAGTTGATTTATTCAAACCAAGCTGCTTACCTATTGCAGATTCAGTCTTCCCAGCCTGGTGCAGGTCTACAATTTGTTTCTGGTGTCCTTTGACAGCTCTTTGATCTGGCCATAGTGGAGTTGGAGTGTGACTGTTTGAGGTTGTGGACAGGTGTCTTTTATACTGATAAGTTCAAACAGGTGCCATTAATACAGGTAATGAGTGGAGGACAGAGGAGCCTCTTAAAGAAGAAGTTACAGGTCTGTGAGAGCCAGAAATCTTCCTTGTTTGTAGGTGACCAAATACTTATTTTACACCATAATTTGCAAATAAATTCATTTCAAATCCTACAATGTGATATTCTGGAATTTCTTTTCTAATTTTGTCTGTCATAGTTGAAGTGTACCTATGATGAAAACTACAGGCCTCTCTCATCTTTTCAAGTTGGAGAACTTGCACAATTGGTGGCTGACTAAATACTTTTTTGCCCACTGTATATACTGTATAAATATATATATACACTAAAGAGGCTTTTATTACCCTTGCTGTCTGCTCCATACATTGGAGATTATTATTACTTAATGGAAGAGAGTTCTAAGGCTCTCAGGGACTGAGAATGAAGGTCAATCTTGGCTAGCCATCAGCCTAGCATGAATGAACTACATATATCTTGGCTAGCCATCAGCCTAGCATGAATGAACTACATATATCTTGGCTAGCCATCAGCCTAGCATGAATGAACTACATATATCTTGGCTAGCCATCAGCCTAGCATGAATGAACTACATATATCTTGGCTAGCCATCAGCCTAGCATGAATGAACTACATATATCTTGGTTAGCCATCAGCCTAGCATGAATTAACTAGATATATCTAGGCTAGCCATCAGCCTAGCACGAATGAACTACATATATCTTGGCTAGCCATAAGCCGAGCATGAATAATCTACATATTTCTTGGCTAGCCACCAGCCTAGCATTAATTAACTAGATATATCTAGACTAGCCATCAGCCTAGCATGAATAAACTACATATATCTTGGCTAGCCACCAGCCAAGCATGAATTAACTAGATATATCTAGGCTAGCCATCAGCCTAGCATGAACAAACTGCATATATTGTATGTATTGAGACGTCTCAATCGTATTAATATTCTCATGTCAAATGAATACAAATGGATCACTATTACTTTTAAAGAACACTACTTCTGACCAAGAGCTCTCTGGTTAGAACAAAAGCCATCTGGTTAGACCAAGAGCCCTCTGGTTAGACCAATAGCCCTCTGGTTAGACCAAGAGCCTTCTGGTTCGACCAAGAGCCCTCTGGTTAGACCAAGAGCCCTCTGGTTAGACCAAGAGCCCTCTGGTTAGACCAAGAGCCTTCTGGTTCGACCAAGAGCCCTCTGGTTAGACCAAGAGCCCTCTGGTTAGACCAAGAGCCCTCTGGTTAGACCAGGAGCCCTCTGGTTAAACCAAGAGCCCTCTGGTTAGACCAAGAGCCCTCTGGTTAGACCAGGAGCCCCCTGGTTAGACCAGGAGCCCTTCAGTTAGACCAAGGGCCCTAAAGTTTAGACCAAGAGCCCTCTGGGTAGACCAAGAGCCCTCTGGTTAGACCAAGAGCCCTCTGGTTAGACCAAGAGCCCTCTGGTTAGACCAAGAGCCCTGGTCAAATTGAGTTGACTATATAGGGGCAGAACAGTAACTCAGAGTACCACAACACTGACAGCTCAGAGCACAGTAAGATATAGGAAGGAAGATATATATCTGTTTTTCCCTTCACCCTGCTTCTACGCCCCCCCCACACACACACACACTGTCTTTCTCCATGACGTACAGTGGCTTCAGTTGGCACGGTGATAACTTAAAATAATCCAGGCTTGGCTTGTTGGGGGGGTTGCATTATGCAATGACCTCGAGAATAATTATTTTGCAAAAAGTGACAGAGAAGACATAAGAATGTGTGTTTGTGAGTCAGTGAGTGAGTGAGTGAGTGAGTGAGTGAGTGAGTGAGTGAGTGAGTGAGTGAGTGAGTGAGTGAGTGAGTGAGTGAGTGAGTGAGTGAGTGAGTGAGTGAGTGAGTGAGTGAGTGTGAAAAAGAGGACTAAGAATGGAAAATGAGACAACCCACTATGACTCAATGCTTAGTCACGCACTTTATAAGAACTGGGGCAAAGACTTGGTTGTCTCAGACCCTGCTGTACAAAGAGAGGCTCCAATCTAACGTTAACCCTGCTGTACAAAGAGAGGCTTCAATCTAACGTTCACCCTGCTGTACAAAGAGAGGCTCCAATCTAACGTTCACCCTGCTGTACAAACAGAGGCTCCAGTCTAACGATCTCCCTGCTGTGCAAACAGAGGCTCCAGTCTAACGTTCACCCTGCTGTACAAACAGAGGCTCCAGTCTAACGTTCACCCTGCTGTACAAACAGAGGCTCCAGCCTAACATTCACCCTGCTGTACAAACTGAGGCTCCAGTCTAATGTTCACCCTGCTGTACAAACAGAGACTGCAGTCTAACATTCACCCTGCTGTACAAACTGAGGCTCCAGTCTAACATTCACCCTGCTGTAAAAACTGAGGCTCCAATCTAATGTTCACCCTGCTGTACAAACTGAGGCCCCAATCTAATGTTCAGCCAGCTGAACAGACAGAGGCTCCAGTCTAACGTTCAGCCATCTGAACAGACGCTGTGGAGGCTGCAGTCTAATGTTCAGCGAGCTACACAGACATTATGGAGTCTCCAGCCTAGAGATCTTGGAACCTCTTAAAACTTATTTGGGATCAGTGTCCCTTCCACGGCACGGTTAAACTAACGTAGGCTAATGTGATTAGCATGAGGTTGTAAGTTAAAAAAATAAAAATCCAGGACAAAGACATATCTGATGTTGGCAGAAAGCTTAAATTCTTGTTCATCTAACTGCACTGTCCAATTTATAGTAGCTGTTACAATGAAGGAATACCATGTTATTATTAGAGGAGAGTGCACAATTTTGAACATGAGAAGTTATTAATAAACAAATTAGGCACATTTGGGCAGTCTTGATACAACATTTTGAACAGCAATGCAATGGTTCATTTGATCAGTCGAAAACTTTGCACAAATTGATGCCACCTAGTGGCCAAAATCTAAATTGCACCTGGGCTGGAGTAATACATTATGGCCTTTCTCTTGCATTTCAAAGATGATAATACACAAAAAAGATGTCTTTGTATTATCTTTTACCAGATCTATTGTGTTACATTCTACTACATTACTTTCACATTTCCATAAACTTCCATAAACATAAAGTGTCTCCTTTCAAATGGTACAAAGAATATGCTAATCTTTGCTTCAGGGCCTGTGCTACAGGCAGAACGTTGAAGAGAGGGGCCTGTGCTACAGGCAGAACGTTGAAGAGAGGGGCCTGTGCTACAGGCAGAACGTTGAAGAGAGGGGCCTGTGCTACAGGCAGAACGTTGAAGAGAGGGGCCTGTGCTACAGGCAGAACGTTGAAGAGAGGGGCCTGTGCTACAGGCAGAACGTTGAAGAGAGGGGCCTGTGCTACAGGCAGAACGTTGAAGAGAGGGGCCTGTGCTACAGGCAGAACGTTGAAGAGAGGGTCGGGTCCTTAAGAACTGTTCCCTTTGCAGTCCTAGTTGTCCTTTGGAGCCTGTCTGTCTCACTAGACTGTCTGTCTTTGTAGCCTGTCTGTCTTTGTAGCCACAGTTAGGAGCCTGTCTGTCTCTGTAGCCTGTCTGTCTCTGTAGCCTGTCTCTATTTGTAGCCTGTCTGTCTTTGTAGCCTGTCTGTCTTTGTAGCCTGTCTGTCTCTGTAGCCTGTCTGTCTCTTTAGTTAGGAGCCTGTCTGTCTCTGTAGTTAGGAGCCTGTCTGTCTCTGTAGCCTGTCTGTCTCTGTAGCCTGTCTGTCTTTGTAGCCACAGTTAGGAGCCTGTCTGTCTTTGTAGCCTGTCTGTCTTTGTAGCCTGTCTGTCTTTGTAGCCTGTCTGTCTCTGTAGCCTGTCTGTCTCTTTAGTTAGGAGCCTGTCTGTCTCTGTAGTTAGGAGCCTGTCTGTCTCTGTAGCCTGTCTGTCTTTGTAGCCTGTCTGTCTCTGTAGCCTGTCTGTCTTTGTAGCATGTCTGTCTCTGTAGCCTGTCTGTCTTTGTAGTTAGGAGCCTGTCTGTCTCTGTAGTTAGGAGCCTGTCTGTCTCTGTAGCCTGTCTGTCTCTGTAGCCTGTCTGTCTCTGTAGTTAGGAGCCTGTCTGTCTCTGTAGTTAGGAGCCTGTCTGTCTCTGTAGTTAGGAGCCTGTCTGTCTCTGTAGCCTGTCTGTCTCTGTAGTTAGGAGCCTGTCTGTCTCCGTAGCCTGTCTGTCTCTGTAGCCTGTCTGTCTCTGTAGCCTGTCTGTCTTTGTAGTTAGGAGCCTGTCTGTCTCTGTAGCCTGTCTGTCTCTGTAGTTAGGAGCCTGTCTGTCTCTGTAGTTAGGAGCCTGTCTGTCTCTTTAGTTAGGAGCCTGTCTGTCTCTTTAGTTAGGAGCCTGTCTGTCTCTGTAGCCTGTCTGTCTCTGTAGATAGGAGCCTGTCTGTCTCTGTAGCCTGTCTGTCTCTGTAGCCTGTCTGTCTCTGTAGCCTGTCTGTCTTTGTAGTTAGGAGCCTATCTGTCTCTGTAGTTAGGAGCCTGTCTGTCTCTGTAGCCTGTCTGTCTCTGTAGTTAGGAGCCTGTCTGTCTCTGTAGTTAGGAGCCTGTCTGTCTCTGTAGTTAGGAGCCTGTCTGTCTTTGTAGCCTGTCTGTCTCTGTAGCCTGTCTGTCTCTGTAGCCTGTCTGTCTTTGTAGTTAGGAGCCTGTCTGTCTCTGTAGTTAGGAGCCTGTCTGTCTCTGTAGTTAGGAGCCTGTCTGTCTCTGTAGCCTGTCTGTCTCTTTAGTTTGGAGCCTGTCTGTCTCCGTAGCCTGTCTGTCTCTTTAGTTAGGAGCCTGCCTGTCTGTCTCTGTAGTTAGGAGCCTGTCTGTCTCTGTAGCCTGTCTGTCTCTTTAGTTTGGAGCCTGTCTGTCTCCGTAGCCTGTCTGTCTCTTTAGTTAGGAGCCTGTCTGTCTCTTTAGTTAGGAGCCTGTCTGTCTCTTTAGTTAGGAGCCTGTCTGTCTCTGTAGCCTGTCTGTCTCTGTAGATAGGAGCCTGTCTGTCTCTGTAGCCTGTCTGTCTCTGTAGCCTGTCTGTGTCTGTAGCCTGTCTGTCTTTGTAGTTAGGAGCCTGTCTGTCTCTGTAGTTAGGAGCCTGTCTGTCTCTGTAGCCTGTCTGTCTCTGTAGTTAGGAGCCTGTCTGTCTCTGTAGTTAGGAGCCTGTCTGTCTCTGTAGTTAGGAGCCTGTCTGTCTCTGTAGTTAGGAGCCTGTCTGTCTTTGTAGCCTGTCTGTCTCTGTAGCCTGTCTGTCTCTGTAGCCTGTCTGTCTTTGTAGTTAGGAGCCTGTCTGTCTCTGTAGTTAGGAGCCTGTCTGTCTCTGTAGTTAGGAGCCTGTCTGTCTCTGTAGCCTGTCTGTCTCTTTAGTTAGGAGCCTGTCTGTCTCTTTAGTTAGGAGCCAGTCTGTCTCTGTAGTTAGGAGCCTGTCTGTCTCTGTAGCCCGTCTGTCTCTTTAGTTAGGAGCCTGTCTGTCTCTTTAGTTAGGAGCCTGTCTGTCTCTGTAGTTAGGAGCCTGTCTGTCTCTGTAGTTAGGAGCCTGTCTGTCTCTGTAGTTAGGAGCCTGTCTGTCTTTGTAGCCTGTCTGTCTCTGTAGCCTGTCTGTCTCTGTAGCCTGTCTGTCTTTGTAGTTAGGAGCCTGTCTGTCTCTGTAGTTAGGAGCCTGTCTGTCTCTGTAGTTAGGAGCCTGTCTGTCTCTGTAGCCTGTCTGTCTCTTTAGTTTGGAGCCTGTCTGTCTCCGTAGCCTGTCTGTCTCTTTAGTTAGGAGCCTGCCTGTCTGTCTCTGTAGTTAGGAGCCTGTCTGTCTCTGTAGCCTGTCTGTCTCTTTAGTTTGGAGCCTGTCTGTCTCCGTAGCCTGTCTGTCTCTTTAGTTAGGAGCCTGTCTGTCTCTTTAGTTAGGAGCCTGTCTGTCTCTTTAGTTAGGAGCCTGTCTGTCTCTGTAGCCTGTCTGTCTCTGTAGATAGGAGCCTGTCTGTCTCTGTAGCCTGTCTGTCTCTGTAGCCTGTCTGTGTCTGTAGCCTGTCTGTCTTTGTAGTTAGGAGCCTGTCTGTCTCTGTAGTTAGGAGCCTGTCTGTCTCTGTAGCCTGTCTGTCTCTGTAGTTAGGAGCCTGTCTGTCTCTGTAGTTAGGAGCCTGTCTGTCTCTGTAGTTAGGAGCCTGTCTGTCTCTGTAGTTAGGAGCCTGTCTGTCTTTGTAGCCTGTCTGTCTCTGTAGCCTGTCTGTCTCTGTAGCCTGTCTGTCTTTGTAGTTAGGAGCCTGTCTGTCTCTGTAGTTAGGAGCCTGTCTGTCTCTGTAGTTAGGAGCCTGTCTGTCTCTGTAGCCTGTCTGTCTCTTTAGTTTGGAGCCTGTCTGTCTCCGTAGCCTGTCTGTCTCTTTAGTTAGGAGCCTGCCTGTCTGTCTCTGTAGTTAGGAGCCTGTCTGTCTCTGTAGCCTGTCTGTCTCTTTAGTTTGGAGCCTGTCTGTCTCCGTAGCCTGTCTGTCTCTTTAGTTAGGAGCCTGTCTGTCTCTTTAGTTAGGAGCCTGTCTGTCTCTTTAGTTAGGAGCCTGTCTGTCTCTGTAGCCTGTCTGTCTCTGTAGATAGGAACCTGTCTGTCTCTGTAGCCTGTCTGTCTCTGTAGCCTGTCTGTGTCTGTAGCCTGTCTGTCTTTGTAGTTAGGAGCCTGTCTGTCTCTGTAGTTAGGAGCCTGTCTGTCTCTGTAGCCTGTCTGTCTCTGTAGTTAGGAGCCTGTCTGTCTCTGTAGTTAGGAGCCTGTCTGTCTCTGTAGTTAGGAGCCTGTCTGTCTCTGTAGTTAGGAGCCTGTCTGTCTTTGTAGCCTGTCTGTCTCTGTAGCCTGTCTGTCTCTGTAGCCTGTCTGTCTTTGTAGTTAGGAGCCTGTCTGTCTCTGTAGTTAGGAGCCTGTCTGTCTCTGTAGTTAGGAGCCTGTCTGTCTCTGTAGCCTGTCTGTCTCTTTAGTTAGGAGCCTGTCTGTCTCTTTAGTTAGGAGCCAGTCTGTCTCTGTAGTTAGGAGCCTGTCTGTCTCTGTAGCCCGTCTGTCTCTTTAGTTAGGAGCCTGTCTGTCTCTTTAGTTAGGAGCCTGTCTGTCTCTGTAGTTAGGAGCCTGTCTGTCTCTGTAGTTAGGAGCCTGTCTGTCTCTGTAGTTAGGAGCCTGTCTGTCTTTGTAGCCTGTCTGTCTCTGTAGCCTGTCTGTCTCTGTAGCCTGTCTGTCTTTGTAGTTAGGAGCCTGTCTGTCTCTGTAGTTAGGAGCCTGTCTGTCTCTGTAGTTAGGAGCCTGTCTGTCTCTGTAGCCTGTCTGTCTCTTTAGTTTGGAGCCTGTCTGTCTCCGTAGCCTGTCTGTCTCTTTAGTTAGGAGCCTGCCTGTCTGTCTCTGTAGTTAGGAGCCTGTCTGTCTCTGTAGCCTGTCTGTCTCTTTAGTTTGGAGCCTGTCTGTCTCCGTAGCCTGTCTGTCTCTTTAGTTAGGAGCCTGTCTGTCTCTTTAGTTAGGAGCCTGTCTGTCTCTTTAGTTAGGAGCCTGTCTGTCTCTGTAGCCTGTCTGTCTCTGTAGATAGGAGCCTGTCTGTCTCTGTAGCCTGTCTGTCTCTGTAGCCTGTCTGTGTCTGTAGCCTGTCTGTCTTTGTAGTTAGGAGCCTGTCTGTCTCTGTAGTTAGGAGCCTGTCTGTCTGTGTAGCCTGTCTGTCTCTGTAGTTAGGAGCCTGTCTGTCTCTGTAGTTAGGAGCCTGTCTGTCTCTGTAGTTAGGAGCCTGTCTGTCTCTGTAGTTAGGAGCCTGTCTGTCTTTGTAGCCTGTCTGTCTCTGTAGCCTGTCTGTCTCTGTAGCCTGTCTGTCTTTGTAGTTAGGAGCCTGTCTGTCTCTGTAGTTAGGAGCCTGTCTGTCTCTGTAGTTAGGAGCCTGTCTGTCTCTGTAGCCTGTCTGTCTCTTTAGTTAGGAGCCTGTCTGTCTCTTTAGTTAGGAGCCAGTCTGTCTCTGTAGTTAGGAGCCTGTCTGTCTCTGTAGCCTGTCTGTCTCTGTAGTTAGGAGCCTGTCTCCTGTAGAGTCTGTCTCGGTAGTTAGGGGCCTGTCTCCTGTAGAGTCTGTCTCGGTAGTTAGGGGCCTGTCGCCTGTAGAGTCTGTCTCGGTAGTTAGGGGCCTGTTCCTTGTAGAGTCTGTCTCGGTAGTTAGGGGCCTGTCTCCTGTAGAGTCTGTCTCGGTAGTTAGGGGCCTGTTCCTTGTAGCGTCTGTCTCGGTAGTTAGGGGCCTGTCTCCTGTAGAGTCTGTCTCGGTAGTTAGGGGCCTGTCTCCTGTAGAGTCTGTCTCGGTAGTTAGGGGCCTGTCTCCTGTAGAGTCTGTCTCGGTAGTTAGGGGCCTGTTCCTTGTAGAGTCTGTCTCGGTAGTTAGGGGCATGTCTCCTGTAGAGTCTGTCTCGGTAGTTAGGGGCCTGTTCCTTGTAGAGTCTGTCTCGGTAGTTAGGGGCCTGTCTCCTGTAGAGTCTGTCTCGGTAGTTAGGGGCCTGTCTCCTGTAGAGTCTGTCTCGGTAGTTAGGGGCATGTCTCCTGTAGAGTCTGTCTCGGTAGTTAGGGGCCTGTCTCCTGTAGAGTCTGTCTCGGTAGTTAGGGGCCTGTCTCCTGTAGAGTCTGTCTCGGTAGTTAGGGGCCTGTCTCCTGTAGAGTCTGTCTCGGTAGTTAGGGGCCTGTCTCCTGTAGAGTCTGTCTCGGTAGTTAGGGGCATGTCTCCTGTAGAGTCTGTCTCGGTAGTTAGGGGCCTGTCTACAGTCTGTTGTGTATTTCATTAAATGGAACTTGTTATCACCTGATGCTACCATGGCGACTGAACCCTATTACGACGTTGTTGGGAAAGTAATAATACCCTGGAGAGAAAGGACACACTTACAGACGTACCCACACACACTAACACACACACACACACACACACACACACACACACACACACACACACACTGTAGAGACAGAACAGTTGGACATCAGATCCTGTTAATGTGTTGAAAGGTTTTTCATAATTAATAGTCCTTTCATGAATTAGGCCGACGGACGGACGGACGGACAGACAGACAGACAGACACACACTGCAGTCTGGGCCCCTGGGAGCCCCTCTCTCTCTACATTACATGTTATTGTTTTTGCATAATATTCATTAAAACGAAATGCTGATTTTTTTTCTTCCTCTGGCATCATGAAACCAATTGAAGAGACAGAGGAACCTTTCAGCCTGACGAGGAGCTCCAGAGCTCAACTCTATAATAGTTCCATCCAGCCTCTGTTGCCGAGTCCCCCGCTGACTAAGTCTAATCAAGGTCATTTGCATGTCATCCACATGCAAGTGACGCTTTGGGGATCCGAAACATTTCTCTATGCTGATGATGTATTAAATCACACTTTGTTCCCAAACACAGTCGTAACGGTTTAAAAAGGACTGCTTTTGCCAAACCCGGCATTGGGGATAAATTGGGTCAATAAGCTTTACCAGCGATGTGAGGAGTATGGAAGAAACCAATAGAATAAAATGTTATTTTTTACATGCCAAACACACCGTGAAACGCTTACTTACGAGCCCTTTCCCTATGATAGTATGCTTATTGATTGGCCGGCAGGTAAGTAACAGGTAGCCTAGCGGTTAAACATATTGGGCCAGTAACCGAAAGGTTGCTGTTTCAAATCCCCGAGCTGAGCTGTTGAAAAATATGCCGATGTGCCCTTGAGCAAAGCACGTAACTATACTTTCTCTGGATAAGAATGTCCGCTAAATGACTAAATTGTTGGTATATATTATAATGACAAATACAATCTATTTCTGTAATTAGTCATGGTGGTATTCCTATGGCACCACAGAGTTACCATCAGGACAAATTGGACTCGTTCTTGGATAAGAAACTTCCATACTTACAGTGCCTTCAGAAAGTAGTTATACCTTGACTTATTTCATATTTTATTTTGTTACACCCGTGAACATTTCCACAACTTGGTTGTTGATCGTTGATAGACAAACCATTGTAACTCGGCCACGCAGGAACATTCACTGTCTTCTTTCTTCTTGGTAAGCAACTCCCTTAGAGTAGATTTGGCCTTGTGTGTTTAAGGTTATTGTCCAGCTGAAAGGTGAATTCATCTCCCAATGTCTGGTGGAAAGCAAATAGAACCAGGTTCTCCTCTACAATATTGCCTGTGTTTAGCTCTATTCTGTTTATTTTTTATTATGAAAAACTCCCCAGTCCTTAACCATTACAAGCATACACATAACATGATGCAGCCACAACTATGTTTGAAAATATGTAGAGTGGTACTCAGTAATGTGTTGTGTTGGATTTGCCCCAAAAATATCACATTGTATTCAGGACAAAAAGTACATTGCTTTGCCACATTTTTTTGTATTATTACTTTAGTGCCTTGTTGCAAAAAGGATGCATATTTTGGAATATTTTTATTCTGTACAGGCTTCCTTCTTTTCACTCTGTCATTTAGGTTAGTATTGTGGAGTAACTACAATGTGGTTGATCCATCCTCAGTTGTCTCCTATCACAGCCATTAAACTCTGTAACTGTTTTACAGTGACCATTGGCCTCATGGTAAAATCCCTGAGTGGTTTCCTTCCTCTCCGGCAACTGAGTTAGGAAGGACGCCTGTATCTTTGTAGTGACTGGGTGTATTGATACACCATCCAAAGTGTAATTATTAACTTCACCAAACTCAAAGGCATATTCATAGTCAAAAGAATGTTGTACCCATCTACCAACAGGTGTCCTTCTTTGCGAGGCATTGGAAAACCTCCCTGGTCTTTGAGATTTAATCTGTGTTTGAAATTCACTACCTCACTGAGGGACCTTACAGATAATTGTATTTGTAGGGTACAGAGATTAAGTTGTCACTCAAAAATCATGTTAAACACTATTACTGCACATAGAGTGAGTCCATGTAACTTATTGTGACTTGTTAAGCACATTTTTATTACTGAACTTATTTAGGCTTATCATAACAAAGGTGTTGAATAATTATTGATGAAAGATATTTCAGATTTTCAGTTTTTTATTGATTTGTAAACATTTCTAAAAACATAATTCCACTTAGACATTATGGGGTGTTGTGTGTAGGCCAGTGACACAGAATCTTAATTTAATAAATGTTTTATTCAGGCTATAACACAAAAAAGTGGAAAAACTCCATGAGCGTGATTACTTTCTGAAGGCCCTGTATTTGGTGTGATACTTGCTTGTTTCATTTAGCACACTGGGAGGGTGTGATACTATGACTCACAATGGGGGGGGGTTGATACTATGACTCACACTGGGAGGGTTTGATACTATGACTCACACTGGGAGGGTTTGATACCATGACTCACAAGGGGAGGGTTTGATACTATGACTCACACTGGGAGGGTTTGATACTATGACTCACACTGGGAGGGTTTGATACTATGACTCACACTGGGAGGGTTTGATACTATGACTCACACTGGGAGGGTTTGATACTATGACTCACAAGGGGAGGGTTTGATACTATGACTCACACTGGGAGGGTTTGATACTATGACTCACACTGGGAGGGTTTGATACTATGACTCACAAGGGGAGGGTTTGATACTATGACTCACAAGGGGAGGGTTTGATACTATGACTCACACTGGGAGGGTTTGATACTATGACTCACACTGGGAGGGTTTGATACTATGACTCACACTGGGAGGGTTTGATACTATGACTCACACGGGGAGGGTTTGATACTATGACTCACACTGGGAGGGTTTGATACTATGACTCACACTGGGAGGGTTTGATACTATGACTCACACTGGGAGGGTTTGATACTATGACTCACACTGGGAGGGTTTGATACTATGACTCACACTGGGAGGGTTTGATACTATGACTCACACTGGGAGGGTTTGATACTATGACTCACACGGGGAAGGTTTGATACTATGACTCACTGTGTGTGTGTGTGTGTCTAACTGAATCGCTCTGCCTTCCTTCCTGTTACAGGGACATGTCCACCCACCGTCTCTGTGCTGCTCAACTAAATTTAGCTGTCAGGGAAAATGATTCCTTTCAAGCTCTTTCTGACTCTAACCGTCAGTCACAGTGTCAGAGACAAACTAACCCCTGGGAGAGACTTGCTATATCGCTGCTCAATCTTGTTTACTTTAAATGGTAGAAAAGGTGACTGCATTGCAGACAGAGGAACTGCAAAAGTGCTGTACTGAGTGATGACACACCACCAAGTTAGTATGCTGAAAACGGGTTTATTTAAACTCTGTTATCAACACGCCATAAACTAGAAGAATGACGCTCTGAAATGGCCTCTAACTGCATTCATCTGTAAATTAATGTTACTGGGTTGTTGTTTTTCACTCTATTTAAAACAACAGTTAGTCAATTTATTAACCTGTCTTTATTACATGTTCTAGAAAAGGCTAAATTGTTGGATAAGTCAGATGACTCTGCTTTTGTTATCATTGGAGTCTCATGTGTTTGTTTCCTATGTACTCTTTATTAAGGGGACACATCATTTTTTGGGTTTCATCCCACAATTCCCACAATTATATGTCTAGGTGCCCTTTGGAACACAAGACAAGTGTCACTTTGAATCGACAGTTATTTGTCACTGTCTTTTCACTGTTGTTTTAATTTCTTTACTTATCTATTGTTCACCTAATGCTTATTTTTTTAAACATAAAAATCGCACTGTTGGTTAAGGGGCCTGTACTACACCTGTTGTATTCGGCGCACGGGATAAATAACCTTGATTTGATTTGAACGGATGTGTAATGTCACCAAAAGATCCTCACTCTGATTGGTAATCCATTAAGGTTGTGTCCCAAGTGACGCCTTATTCTCCATAATGCATTTGTTTCTGCCCTACATAACCTCTACATGCCCTACATGACCTCTACATGCCCTCTACATGCCCTGTACATACCCTACATATCCTCTACATGCCCTACATGCCCTAGATGACCTCTACATGCCCTACATGCCCTACATGCCCTAGATGACCTCTACATGCCCTACATACCCTACGTGACCTACATGACCTCTACATGCCCTACATGTCCTACATGACCTCTACATGAACTACATGACCTCTACATGTCCTACATGACCTCTACGTGCCCTACATGCCCTACATGACCTCTACATGCCCTACATGACCTCTACATGTCCTACATGACCTGTACATGTCCTCTACGTGTCCTACATGACCTCTACATGTCCTACATGCCCTACATGATCTACATGACCTATACATGCCCTACATGCCCTACATGACCTCTACACGTCCTACATGACCTCTACATGTCCTACATGACCTGTACATGTCCTACATGACCTCTACATGTCCTCTACGTGTCCTACATGACCTGTACATGTCCTACATGACTACATGTCCTACATGTCCCTACATGTCCTACATGTCCTACATGACCTCTACATGTCCTACATGACCTCTACATGTCCTAAATGACCTCTACGTGTCCTACATGACCTCTACATGCCCTACATGACCTCTACATGTCCTACATGACCTCTACATGCCCTACATGACCTGTACATGCCCTACATGACCTCTACATGCCCTACATGACCTCTACATGCCCTACATGACCTCTACATGCCCTAAGCTCTCTCCTGGCCCCTTACACTAAGTCTGAATGTGTCCTTCTAAACTGGGACATGCATAAAACCACCTGTCCAAGTCCTAAAGCAATAGGACTCCCTAAATCTTTCTCAGATTATTACCAATCCCACACAAGGTATGACTCCAAACACCCAGAAAAGGCTACTCTCCTCGACGTTACCCTCACAAATAATCCCGATATAGGTATCAGTCTGGTGTTTCTGTAATGACCTTAGTAGACCTCACTGTAGGTAATGAATGTTTTATATTTTATTTCTGCGTTTTGTGTAGCGCCGGCTACGCTAATTCTTTTGTTTACGTCCCCTTCGGGTATTTCGGGGTGTTGCATGCTATCAGACAATAGCTTCTCATGCTTTCGTCGAAAAGCATTTTAAAAATCTGACTTGTTGGCTAGATTCACAATGAGTGTAGCTTTAATTGAGTACCTTGCATGTGTGTTTTAATGAACGTTTGAGTTTTAACGAGTGCTATTAGCATTTGGCGTGGCGCATTTGCATTTCCTGATGGCTGGGTGGGACGCAGACGTCTCAGGTGGTTAACAGCTTTCAATAACAATTCAAATCATCTCAACGGATAAAACAGAATAAAGCAACACGAGGGAAATTGTTATACCATCTCTTACTAATAATTGAATGATTGGATAAAACCAAAGAATACATGTGACTCTAATCTATTTGTCATAGTTTAAACAAGCTTCCTTTGTGTCCCTTTATGAACTGATGGAGAATAGAGGAAAAAACAACAACAAAAAGTTGGGAACAACAGCGACTTCACTGAGTGTGAGGTTTTCTCTGGTGTGTTTGTGTCTGTGTTCATTTGTGTGTTTGTGTTCCTCTGGGGTGTGTGATTCAGCGATCCTACATCAGCTCTGCCCTGTTCTGTCAGTCTTTCTCACTCACCTTGTCTGGGCTTTGAAGACAACCTGTCACGCATGTTTGATCAGAAACAGACACTTAGAAACCTCCCCGGTCTTGGCACGAAAAAACAGACAGGAGAGGTAATTTTCCAGAGCAGTGATTTCAGATGTGCCTTATTATGATGTTGATCCACAGCCATCTCTACATTTCCCCCGGAACATTCGCTAATGACCGAATGCACTTTTTGGAAAAACAGGCTGGTCCCTCCTTTTCCCTTTGCTCACACGCACGCACACACACACACACACACACACACACACACACACACACACACACACACACACACACACACACACACACACACACACACACACACACACACACACACACACACACACACACACACACACACACACACACACACACAGACACACACACACACCCACACACCTTCAGAAACAGTCCTCGGGCGGGAAGGCTCCACCTTCCCAGTCTGGTCCTTCCCTGGGGAAGTTTTTCCTGAGCTCTGACACAAACAAACACACACAACCTCCACAACCAGCTAACTACGGTCTCTCTGGAGAGACAGGACCAAGACTGGGTTCCTGGCAACAAGTACAGAGACAACCAGATCTTGCAATGCTGCTTAATGAGTCATGTACCGTCCATTTTTTTTTGTGTGTGTCAGTGACAATGTAATAATATGTAATTATGTAGTATGTGTCATGAAATTGGGATGGGATTGAGGGATAGATTAATTCAAGAAGCTGAAATATTGACCAGTATCATAGAGAGGGATTCTGGTCCGTTTTAGTGTTTTTATCCACCATCTTCTTTCTGTCAAGTCTTCAGTAGTAATCAGATCCTCGGGTTGCTGAACAAGGAAGACAAATCTCCGTGGCCCAAATGGCACCCTATTCCTTGTATACTGCACTACTTTTTGACTAAAGCCTTATGGGCCCTGGAGTTGTACATTATAGGGAACAGGGAGCCATTTGGGATGGATACAGAAACTACAGGCAGAGTAGCAGTTTGAAGCCTGGAGCGACAGACCACAGGAGACTCTGCGGTAGAGCTACAGAGGAAGAAACTGTGGTTCATGAACTCACATTTACATTTAAAGAATGAAAACCATCAACCAACCAACAGCAGCGGTACAGACCTGTCTTTTCCCCCTTATTTTATCTGTGTCAAAACGATAGCCGCTTTAAAGATGACGTAGTTAAATTCACACTTCGTATCTTTTCTTCTCTTTTTGCAAGAAAAAAACAACAACAACAGGGGATAGAAATAGAATGAAACTGACAGAAAGAGAGAGTTAGAAAGAGAGAGAGGAACAAAAAAAGAGAGTTGTCTTTCTCACAATTAACTGTAACAATGCATTATTGCCTCAATGAATCCAAAGGCATATCCCAGCTGGAAGATATATGTTTTTATGTTTTCATGTCTGACCAAGAAAGATTGACCAGGGCCTCTGGTGTGTTGCTCCTGGCTGTAATGCTCTGTGTTGCTCCTGGCTGTAATGCTCTGTGTTGCTCCTGGCTGTAATGCTCTGTGTTGCTCCTGGCTGTAATGCTCTGTGTTGCTCCTGGCTGTAATGCTCTGTGTTGCTGTTGCTCCTGGCTGTAATGCTCTGTGTTGCTCCTGGCTGTAATGCTCTGTGTTGCTCCTGGCTGTAATGCTATGTGTTTGCTCCTCCTGTGCTGCTCCTGGCTGCTCTGTGTTGCTCCTGGCTGTAATGCTCTGTGTTGCTCCTGGCTGTAATGCTCTGTGTTGCTCCTGGCTGTAATGCTCTGTGTTGCTGGCTGTAATGCTCTCCTGGCTGTAATGCTCTGTGTTTGCTCCTGGCTGTAATGCTCTGTCTTTGCTCCTGGCTGTAATGCTCTGTGTTGCTCCTGGCTGTAATGCTCTGTGTTGCTCCTGGCTGTAATGCTCTGTCTTTGCTCCTGGCTTTACTGCTGTATTTGATCCTGGCTTTACTGCTGTATTTGATCCTGGCTGTAATGCTCTGTGTTTGCTCCTGGCTTTACTGCTGTATTTGATCCTGGCTATACCAGTAATGTCTCAAATGGCATCCTTTTCCCCTATATAGCGCACTAATTTTGACCAGAGCTCTATGACAATATAGTGAATAGGGTGCCATTTTGGACCCCACTGAGCTCTCATCAGTAAATGTTACCGTACACTCCAACAGCCCCTTACAGAACAAATACATGTTTGTTTTTCAGACACGTATAAAACACACATACGTATATGAACAAATGAGTCAGGTTTTCGGACATTGTGTGAAGTTTGGATCATGGATTTTTTTCCACGTGACTCAGACATGTGGTTTCCCAATGTTTCAGGTGTTCTTTGTAACCGGGAGGACACCAATGTATTGATCATGAAGACCAGTGTCTCTCTTCCGATGTACAGTATATTATCAATTTCTCAGTCTCAAAAAATTTGACTGCTCAATTCAACAAGAATAGACTGATGAGTTTCAGAAGAAAGTTATTTGTTTCTGGCCATTTTGAGCCTGTAATCGAACCCACAAATGGTGATGCTCCAGATACTCAACTAGTCTTAATAATCTTTTCACTCAGTCAAAACAACTGAATGAAACATCAAAATTTACTCAGAAAACTCTGCATAGTTCAGTTAAACATGTTATTTCTAGATTTAGAAAATGTAACCGTGCGTACCAACCGGAAAACAGGATGAAACATAAGGAGTGACCGAGAGCTAGATTCTCTGTTCTTCCATCGGTCACGGACCAACGAAGAAGAAGAGAGAAGCAGAAAAACACTGTGAATGCCTCACTAAGTATACAGTACATGTCAATGCAACCACAATACAACACGTCTGGTCCTTTAAAAACTTGCTGTATATAAAATATTGTGTTCTATAGTCTGGAAAATAATTACGTGACTCTGGATGACAACGTAATGATGTTTGTTTACTTAAAGAAGTAAAGACAACGTAATGATGTTTGTTTACTTAAAGAAGTAAAGACAACGTGATGATGTTTGTTTACTTAAAGAAGTAAAGACAACGTAATGATGTTTGTTTACTTAAAGAAGTAAAGACAACGTAATGATGTTTGTTTACTTAAAGAAGTAGACAACGTAATGATGTTTGTTTACTTAAAGAAGTAAAGACAACGTAATGATGTTTGTTTACTTAAAGAAGTAAAGACAACGTGATGATGTTTGTTTACTTAAAGAAGTAAAGACAACGTAATGATGTTTGTTTACTTAAAGAAGTAAAGACAACGTAATGATGTTTGTTTACTTAAAGAAGTAAAGACAACGTAATGATGTTTGTTTACTTAAAGAAGTTTTTTTGTAAACATTTCTTTAACCAGGCTACTAACGAATAATGCGATACTGGTATTGTCCCTTGAAAAGGTGGTTTTAACATGTAAACTCTCTAATTGTAATCTAGTTTTGCATGTGAAAATGTTAGAACAATGTGAAAACACAATTTGAATGTGAAACTGCACATGTAAACAATTGTAACAGTATTTCGCTTTTCACGGTGAACAGAAGAGGCCATTTTTTTTGTCGATGAACAAGAGTCACTGAACACCACTTATCTTGCTGCACTGCTGAGAAGGCTTGGCTCTGTAATACATCTCACTGGCAGGGAGATGTGGAGCTTACACACACAATCACACACACAAAGACACACACACACACACAAACACACAGTGTGCTGCCGTCTTTGTCCTCTCCGTGAGATATAAATGTTCCCCCTTGTATGCGCTTCTCCTGTTCTCTCTGTGTGTTTGTTTTCCAAAGTGGAGTCAAGCTTACCAAAGCAAAAGTCAATAGGGATTACATGGGAAAACACATCTCCACACATAGGTATGTATTCTGTGCAGTATTGTACAGGGAAACATGTCATTGTCTCTATTCAATACCCTGCTACACTGAGGGTGCTCTTGTGTTTACAAAATGTATGGTAATATGGTAATACGCTGTCTGAAAATGGCATATATATATATATATATATATATATAACATGAGGTGGTATACGGCGGCCCATCTAAGGAGTCGTATGCAGTGACATGAGTCCCAAATGGCACCCTATTCCTTGTATAGTGCACTACTTTTTCCTACTCCTATTTACCATATATTCAATGTAAGCCTACTAGAAAGTGTGTGCCCTCAGGCCTGGAGGGAAGCAAAAATCATTCCGCTACCTATGAATAGTAAAGCCCCCTTTATTTGCCTCAAATAGCCGACCAATCAGCCTGTTACCAACCCTTAGTAAACTTCTGGAAGTGATTGTGTTTAATCCAGATACAATGTTGTTCAGCCTGTCAGGGTTGGGTTGTTATCATCTCTGTCCCCTGGTCAGCCTGTCAGGGTTGGGTTGTTATCATCTCTGTCCCCTGGTCAGCCTGTCAGGGTTGGGTTGTAATCATCTCTGTCCCCTGGTCAGCCTGTCAGGGTTGTTGTTATCATCTCTGTCCCCTGGTCAGCCTGTCAGGGTTGGGTTGTTACATCTCTGTCCCCTGGTCAGCCTGTCAGGGTTGGGTTGTTATCATCTCTGTCCCCTGGTCAGCCTGTCAGGGTTGGGTTGTTATCATCTCTGTCCCCTGGTCAGCCTGTCAGGGTTGGGTTGTTATCATCTCTGTCCCCTGGTCAGCCTGTCAGGGTTGGGTTGTAATCATCTCTGTCCCCTGGTCAGCCTGTCAGGGTTGGGTTGTTATCATCTCTGTCCCCTGGTCAGCCTGTCAGGGTTGGGTTGATTATCTCTGTCCCCTGGTCAGCCTGTCAGGGTTGGGTTGTTATCATCTCTGTCCCCTGGTCAGCCTGTCAGGGTTGGGTTGTTATCATCTCTGTCCCCTGGTCAGCCTGTCAGGGTTGGGTTGTTATCATCTCTGTCCCCTGGTCAGCCTGTCAGGGTTGGGCTGTTATCATCTCTGTCCCCTGGTCAGCCTGTCAATCATCTCTGTCCCCTGGTCAGCCTGTCAGGGTTGGGTTGTTATCATCTCTGTCCCCTGGTCAGCCTGTCAGGGTTGGGCTGTTATCATCTCTGTCCCCTGGTCAGCCTGTCAGGGTTGGGTTGTTATCATCTCTGTCCCCTGGTCAGCCTGTCAGGGTTGGGTTGTAATCATCTCTGTATGTTGTTCTACTGTAAACAAATTGACAACAGTCTTTCAGCACGCTTATAAGGAAAGACATTCAACAAGCACAACACAAATAACTGATGATTGGCCGAGAGAAAGTAATGATAAAAATGATTGTTGGGGTTGTTTTTTTAGACTTCAGTGTGCCTTTTGACGTTATCGATCAAAGTCTGCTGCTGGAAAAACGTATGTGTTGCGGCTTTACACCCCCTGCTATAATGTGGATAAAGAGTTACCTGTCTAACAGAACACAGAGGGTGTTCTTTAATGGAAGCCTCTCCAACATAATCCAGGTAGAATCAGGAATTCCCCAGGGCAGCTGTCTAGACCCTTTACTTTTTGTTTACCTTTATGTGTCGCTAAACCGGGACTTTCCGGGTCATAGACATGTCTTATTTGGGCAGACAGCTTTAATATGTGTTAATCTAACTGCAGTGTCCAATGAACTTGTTATGGCTGCAATCCTGATATCGGGATAAGTGTCATCAACATCCATTGAATAGCATAGCGCCACATACAATAAATATTACTATAAATATTTATATTCATGAAATCACAAGTGCAATATAGGAAAACACAGCTTAGCCTTTTGTTAATCCACCTGTCGTGTCAGATTGTGAAATGATGCTTTACAGCAAAAGCAATCAAAGCGGTTGTGTAAGTTTATCGATCAATAACTACACTTAGCATCAGGTAGCTCGGTCATGAAAATCAGCAAAATAATCAAAGGAATTGTTTACCTCTGATGATCTTTGGAAGTTTTCACTCACGAGACTCCCAGTTACACAACAAATGTTCCTTTTGTTCCATAAAGATTATTTTTAGATCCAAAATACCTCCGTTTGTTTGTCGCGTTATGTTCAGAAATTCACAGGAAAGAGCGGTCACGACAACGCAGACAAATTCCAAATAGTATCCATAATGTCCACAGAAACATGTCAAACGTTTTTTATAATCAATCCTTAGGTTGTTTTTAAAATATATAATCGATAATATATCAACCGCACGTCTTTCACACTAGGAGAGGGAAAATAGATACCTAACCAAACTCTGGAGCAAAACTCATGTGACCACTTGATGCGATGTTATCGTTCTGGCTCATTTTTCAAAATAAAAACCTGAAACTATGTCTGAAGACTGTTGACACCTTGCCCCTGCAGCCATAAAAAGTTAACAGTTATTGCAGTGACAAAATACCATGCATTTGAGGAGAGTGTACAACCACACTGGTTTGATACATTTCTACAGTTTGAACCCACTGCTGTCTCTGGCTCCTGACCCACCCGCCCGGCCATCTAGATGTGCTTTTTCTGTAGGGAAGCTAATGATCCATCATGTATGACATTCCTGGGAGTGTGTAAACTGGCTCCTGACCCACCCCGACCGGCAATCTATTTTTTTATACTTTACCTTTATTTAACTAGGCAAATCAGTTAAGAACAAATTCTTATTTTCAATGACGGCCTAGGAACAATGGGTTCACCAGACCGAGAATGCGCACTGGAGATCTGGAGAGCAGGGCTGGCACCATCCGCCCTGGCTGGATCTTCACCCTAGCCCGGCAGATGTGGGGAGCTGGGATGTAGCGCATCGGGCTAAGCACGCGTACTGGGGACTGTTCCATCGCATAACACGGTGCCTGACCAGTACAACGTCCGCCACGGTTAGCACGGCTAGGAGCGCTGTAGCGCTGAGCTGGCACAGGACGTGCAGGGCTAGGGAGGTGCACAGGAGGCCTGGTGCGTGAGGCTGGCACAGTCTTCACCAGACGACTAGCACGCACCTCAGGACGAGTATGGAGAGCTGACATCAAATGTCGGTGACATCAAATCCCCGACACCCTCTGTTGGGCGGATGTCGTGCCTCATGCACCAACACAGCACCCCCCTCATAACTCTCTCCTCCAATTTCCCCATTAACTCCTTCACTGTCTCTGCTTCGCTCACCTCCAACACCGCCCTGACTGGCTCTGGTTCCATCCTTGACTCCTTACGGTAAACAGGGGGAGTTGGCTCAGGTGTGACTCCTGACTCTGCCACACTCTCCCTGTGCCCCCCCTCAATACATTTTTGGGGCTGCCTCTTGGGCTTCCAGCCGTGCTGCCATGCTAGCTCCTCGTAATGCCGCCTTTCTGTTTTCGCTGCCTCCAGCTCTACTTTGGGGCGGCAATATTCCCCTGGCTGCTCCCAGGGTCCTTTGCCGTCCAAAATCTCCTCCCATGTCCAGGAGTCTTGTGATGCTGGCCGCTGCTGCTGCCCGTTACCACGCCGCTTGGTCCTTGGTTGGTGGGTGGTTCTGTAACGGTTGTCGTCTGGAGATAGAGAGGACCAAAGCGCAATGTGGTTAGTGTTCATCTTTTTAATAGAAAACTGAACACTTCAAAAACACAGAACAACAAAGTGACAACCGAAACAGTTCTATCTGGTGCAGACACACAAAGACTGAAAATAACCACCCACTAACCCCACTAACCCCAACAGAAAACAGACTACCTAAATATGGTTCCCAATCAGAGACAATGACTAACACCTGCCTCTGATTGAGAACCACATCAGGCCAAACAAGAAACCCAACCTAGAAACACAAAACATAGAATACCCACCCAACTCACGTCCTGACCAACTAAAACAAAGAAATAACACAAGAACTAGGGTCAGAACGTGACAGAGCTGTCTGTTTAAACTACTAGCACACAGCTCAGACACCCATCCATACCCCACAAGACATGACTCCAGAGGTCTCTTCACAGTCCCCAAGTCCAGAACAGACTATGGGATGTGCACAGTACTACATAGAACCATGATTACATGGAACTCTATTCCACATCAGGTACTGTAACTGATGCAAGTAGGCAGAATCAGATTTTAAAAGCAGGTAAAAATACCCCTTATGGAATGGCGGGACTGGGAAGAGAGACACACAAAGGTACAGACACACACACACTAACGCTAGCACACACATGTATATTGTATTATTGTTGTATGGTGGTATTATACATGTTGTATTGTAGATATGTAGTGGTGTAATAATGTTATATGATGTACTGTTTTATATTTAGTTTTATATGTCATGTAAGCGCCTTAAAAATGTTTTTTTGGACCCCAGGAAGAGGCAGCAGCTAATGGGGATCCTTAATAAATACAAAATACAAAAACTCTAGATTGATTTGATAAGGGGCCCTGGTCAAAACTAGCGCACTATATATAGAACAAGGTGCCATTTGAGATGTCATCAACAGCATATGGAAGGGACTACTAAAGGGAAGCAGATTCAACCCCGCAGACGCTTTCTCTTTTAACACGAGGCAACTGAGTCCTTCTGAGAAATGTCAGAAAGGTAAACTACTGTGAGTAAAATTGTTTGTTTTGAACGAAAAACTCCCCCCTGGATGAATGAAAACTGTATAGTGTTGTCCCCGGGGACTTTAAATGCCTCTGTGCTTTCAAGTCCTCCTACTCTTATGTCTATTTCTCATCTCAGCTCACTTTACAAAAAAGGCAACACAATGCATGGACTGCAATCAGTCATTCACTCAAGTAGAAAAAGCGTTCAAAAATGAATCCGTACACATTGTACAAACACAGAACATTTTGGCACTGACTTTGCAGCTAGATACGGCTCAGGCAGCTCTTTTTTTAAAGTTACAAATGGCACCCTCTTCCCTATACGGCTCATAGGGGCCCTGGTCGAAAGTAGTGCACTATGCAGGGAATAGAGTACCATTTTGAAGTACCCGTACCCTCCATTACATAAGACAGGATCACAAAGGGACCTTAATGGATTCAAGAGCATTTCTGCAATTTTTTTGAGGGCAGGCTTTTAAAAGTAGTTGGATATGTATCTGATTGCCGCTGGTGCAGAACAAAGCTGAACCGATAAACAGGCTGTTTCCAGAGAACTGAGGGGAAAGATTGTCTGTCTAGTTAGGCCTTTAATGACCTCACAGTCATTTGGGTTTAGGCCTTTAATGACCTCACAGTCATTTGGGTTTAGGCCTTTAATGACCTCACAGTCATTTGGGTTAAGGCCTTTAATGACCTCACAGTCATTTGGGTTTAGGCCTTTAATGACCTCACAGTCATTTGGGTTTAGGCCTTTAATGACCTCACAGTCATTTGGGTTTAGGCCTTTAATGACCTCACAGTCATTTGGGTTTAGGCCTTTAATGACCTCACAGTCATTTGGGTTTAGGCCTTTAATGACCTCACAGTCATTTTTTTGTTCCTTTAATGACCTCACAGTCATTTGATTTTAGGCCTTTAATGACCTCACAGTCATTTGGGTTTAGGCCTTTAATGACCTCACAGTCATTTGGGTTTAGGCCTTTAATGACCTCACAGTCATTTGGGTTTAGGCCTTTAATGACCTCACAGTCATTTGGGTTTAGGCCTTTAATGACCTCACAGTCATTTGGGTTTAGGCCTTTAATGACCTCACAGTCATTTGGGTTTAGGCCTTTAATGACCTCACAGTCATTTTTTGTTCCACTCCTCATCATGATTTTACTTTTATCACGATCACCCTATTCTATCACACACACACACACACACACACACACACACACACACACACACACACACACACACACACACA
>NC_056449.1:44028168-44038168 GCF_018296145.1 Oncorhynchus tshawytscha | reverse complement strand
AGGTATTAGCCTAGGGGTTCACATACTTTTCCAACCTACACTGTGAATGTTTAAATTAGGTATTCAATATAGAAAAGAAAAATACAACAATGTGTGTGTTATTAGATTAAGCACACTGTGTTTGTCTATTGTTGTGACTTACAGGAAGATCAGATCACATTTTTTTGATCAATTTATGTAGAAATCCAGGTAATTCTAATAGGTTCACATACTTTTTATTGCAACTATACATTTTATCCAGGAGGTTTGTGTGTGTTTGTTTGAAGGGAGAAGAGAGAGAGAGAAGAGACCCCAATGTACTGAAAACCTGAGGAGAAGAGAGAGAGAAGAGACCCCAATGTACTGAAAACCTGAGGAGAAGAGAGAGAGAAGAGACCCCGATGTACTGAAAACCTGAGGAGAAAGAGAGAGAGAAGAGAAGTACTGAAAACCTGAGGAGAAGAGAGAGAGAAGAGACCACGATGTACTGAAACCTGAGGAGAAAGAGAGAGAGAAGAGACGATGTACTGAAAACCTGAGGAGAAGAGAGAGAGAAGAGACCCCAATGTACTGAAAATCTGAGGAGAAGAGAGAGAGAGAAGAGACCACGATGTACTGAAAACCTGAGGAGAAGAGAGAGAGAAGAGACCCAATGTACTGAAAACCTGAGGAGAAAGAGAGAGAGAAGAGACCCCGATGTACTGAAAACCTGAGGAGAAGAGAGAGAAGAGACCCCGATGTACTGAAAACCTGAGGAGAAGAGAGAGAAGAGACCCCGATGTACTGAAAACCTGAGGAGAGAGAGAGAGAAGAGACCACGATGTACTGAAAACCTGAGGAGAAGAGAGAGAGAAGAGACCCGATGTACTGAAAACCTGAGGAGAAGAGAGAGAAGAGACCCTAATGTACTGAAAACCTGAGGAGAAGAGAGAGAGAAGAGACCACGATGTACTGAAAACCTGAGGAGAAGAGAGAGAAGAGACCCCGATGTACTGAAAAACCTGAGGAGAAGAGAGAGAGAAGAGACCCACGATGTACTGAAAACCTGAGGAGAAGAGAGAGAGAGAAGAGACCACGATGTACTGAAAACCTGAGGAGAAGAGAGAGAAGAGACCCGATGTACTGAAAACCTGAGGAGAAGAGAGAGAGAAGAGACCCCGATGTACTGAAAACCTGAGGAGAAGAGAGAGAGAAGAGACCACGATGTACTGAAAACCTGAGGAGAAGAAGAGAGAGAAGAGACCCTGATGTACTGAAAACCTGAGGAGAAGAGAGAGAAGAGACCCCGATGTACTGAAAACCTGAGAAGAGAGAGAGAAGAGACCCCAATGTACTGAAAACCTGAGGAGAAGAGAGAGAGAAGAGACCACGATGTACTGAAAACCTGAGGAGAAGAGAGAGAGAAGAGGCCCCGATGTACTGAAAAAACCTGAGGAGAGGAGTGGAGCCAGATGGGACATGAGGGTTGGTTGGTTATTAGCAGCGACAGACAGGAGTACGCCAACACTTTCCTCTCCCTCAGTCTCTATATATTCTCCCGGTGTCTCTCCATATTAGCACAAGTCATTTCTCTTCACATAGTTGAATGAGTATCGCTTAAAACTATCCCCAAGGTACAGCAAAATAATGTACCCAACATCTGTACTCCTCTCCCTCTCCTCCCTCTTCCCTCGTTCCTGGTTTTCTTCTTCTTCTCTTCCAGGATAGACGATCTGATTTGATATCTTCGTAAGACTGAGGGAGACAAAGGATGGGAAATGCACATGAATCAGTAAATAATCAAATTAAATCTAATCTAATTTTATTTGTCACATACACATGGTTAGCAGATGTTAATGCGAGTGTAGCGAAATGCTTGTGCTTCTAGTTCCGACAATGCAGTAATAAACCAACAAGTAATCTAACTAACAATTCCTAAAGAAAAACTACTGTCTTATACACAGTGTAAGGGATAAAGAATATGTACAGAATGATATATGAATGAGTGATGGTACAGAGCAGCTTAGGCAAGATACAGTAGATGGTATCAATTTACAGTATATACATGAGATAGGTATATATAAACAAAGTGGCATAGTTAAGTGGCTAGTGATGCATGTATATACTGTACTCGATACACCATCTACTGTATCTTGCTCAAGCCTGCTCTGTACCATCACTCGATCATATAGCTCATTCTGTACATATTCTTTATCACTTGCTCTCGTGTGTATGGGTAATTTGGTGTTAGTTAGATTACTTGTTGGATATTACTGCATTGTAGAAGCACAAGCATTTGCTTAGCCGCACCTTTGGCCATGTGTATGTGACAAATAAAAACCAGATTAGGTAATTTGATTGTTTACTGATTCATGTGCATTTGTCTTTGTCTCCAGCTCAATCTGAAGATATCAATCCAGTCGTCCTATCCTGGAGGAAGAAGAGAAACCAGAGACAGGAGAAAGGAGGAGGAGGAGGAGAAGTACACAAGATATGGATTACAAGCGACCTCATCAATATGTGAAGAAGAGAAATGATATACTGGTGAGAGGCCTCTGGGACGAGGAGGAGGAAGCGTTGAGTACTCTGTCTGTAGACTGCTGAAAGTGACTGACCTCATATTTTAGAGAAGCGTAAACGCTCTCCTCGGGTTTTCAGTATCGGGCCTCTTTCTGTAACCCATCTCCCGAGTTTTCATTACGTAAGTGATGATGCTGTAGCTCTCCCGGAGTTTCGAGGCTGCGTGGTCTCTTTCTGCTGCCTCTTCTCCGGGTTTCAGTACATCCTCTCTCTCTTCTCCTCAGGTTTCATTACATCCGGATATGCTCATATATGTTTATCATCAGTTTACTCGATGCAGTAGATGAGATGTAACATAGCCTTCTCCTCAGCGTGCATCGGTCTCAATACTGAGCTGATCATCGGGTTTCGGCCGTCAGGATGTGGCTGCTGCTCGCTGCTCCTCCCGGGTTTCGGTCATCGTCAGTCTCTGGCTCTCCTCATCCAGAGATGCTCTTCTCTCTCTTTCTCCTCGGAGTTTTCAGTATCGAGATCTCTTCTCTCTTCTCCTCGGGTTTCAGTACGTGTCAACTATATATATTTCTCCTCGGGACTTTCAGTGTAAGTCTCTTCTCTCTGCTCTCGGTTTTCATTGCATCGGTCTCTTCTCTCTCTCTTCTCATGTTTTTCATTACATCGATATGTAGCTGCTCCTCAGCGGGTTTCAGTACATCAGAGATCGCCTCTCTCTTCTCCTCAGGTTTCAATACATCAGTCATCTTCTCTCTTCTCCTCGAATTTCGGTACGTAGAGATCTCTTCTAACTGCTCACTCAGTTTTCATTGCATCGAGGTCTCTCTTCTCACTGTTTCAGTAAAGTGATCTCTCTGCTGCTGCTGTGAGATTTCAGTGGATCTCTCTCTCCCGGGACCTCAGTACGTCGAGGTGCTCTCTCTGCTGGCTGCTCACTCAGGTACAGCGTCTCTCTCTCTTCTCCTCGAATTTTTCAGTACTGTCAGTGTCTTCTATATATCTTCTCTCACTCGTATCAGTCTCAATCTCTCATTTCTCTCGGGTTTCGGTATGCATCGAGATCTGCCAATGCCTCTCGGGTTCGAGGCTTACGGTGCTCTTTCTCTCTCTCTTCAGCTCAGCTGGAAACACCTGGAAACACTCCTGAATAAAATGTATAGTTACAATAAAAAATATGTATGTAAGAATTGCCTGGACTCTGTAGTGATCAGAAAATTGTGATCTGACCTGAAGTCACGGCAATGGACAGGCAGTGATCTGTAAACGCATTGTTGTATTTTTCTTTCATATTGAGCCTGAATTTAAACATTCTGGTGTAGGTGGAAAGCATGTGAACCTGGAGCTATTTACTCAAAAGCTAATTAGAGGAGTCAGCTAATCTGGAGTCCCATCAATGAACGAGATCAGTATTGGAAACCTTTCATATAAAAAACACTCACCAAAATTTGAGTTTTGCTATTGCAGAATCACCGCTGGGCCATGCCTCCCGAACAAAGAGATCTTTGAGTGATTAAGAGTGTTGACTAACTAGTAAGGCTGGAAGTGGTTACTAAAGTATCTCTAAAAAGCATCCCGATCCCATGATAAGCAGGCTGTCTGTAAGTGGAGAGAGTTCGGCATATTACTATATACAGAGCCGTCTACAGACGGACGCGAGGCGCAGGCCAAGGTGTGAGAGGATCTGGAGTGTCCGGCTAAGACACAGAATCTCTGGAACAGCTGCTAACATCTGTTGACGAGTCTAATTTTATAAAACTATAAAAACAGAATGTGTTCATGGGAGGCACCATGGAAAGAAGCCACTGCTGACCAAAAACGACGCTGCCGTCTGGTTGCAGAAAACAGCTGAATGTTCCATGGCGCTGCTGGCAAAGCGGACGAGATGAGTACAGTTGTTTGGAAAGGGTTTTACAACCATGTGGAAAAACTCAACACCAACAATAACTGTAAATATGGTAAGAGCGCTCATCATGGTTTGGGAGCCAGCTGCTGCCTCGAAACCTGAGACAGCTGAGTGGAAAGAGAACCATGTTCATCAGAAGTCATTTGCAGGAAGAATGTACAGGCTACACCAATCACTGGTTTCAAGCTCAACAGAGTTGAGTGATGCAATAGCTAAAGCACAGAAGTAAATCAGCAGAATAGCCTCAACAGAAGAAATATATGCCTTCTGGGGTGGCAGTCAGTCTGACATGGCTTATTGAATGCTGTGCCAGCGACACCGGGCGGTTCGCACTGGGTGTGGTGTTGCTGAGACTAAAAACAGATTTTGCTGAAGGAATGGTCAACACTCTGCCCGATTGTCTGGGTCCTGGCGGCACAGAAAACATTTGGTTGAGATTGATGATATTATTATTGGGGGCTACGCTCTTTCACCTTATATTGATGTTGCAGCGTGTTCAGCAAAGACATGAAAATGTATGGTGTTTGTATGTTATTAGTTTAAGCCCAGTTTGTGTTGTCTGTTGTTGTGAGATGAGATCAGGTCGTGATGACTGAATCAAGGGTTCACATCTTGTTTCTTTGCCATATGAGTGCATGAGTAAGTTTTTAATAAAGGAGTTAATTAGAAGGGAAGTCTTTGGAAGAGTGATCTGAAATTTATCAGCAACACCCAGTGAAATGCATGGAAGATATATTGTGATGCCTGTCTTTCCTGATGGAGGTTCGCGTGGCCTGGGTGGTCTCGTGCAAGACCAGCTGTCAGCTCCCAGTTTCTTTCTTCTCCACTGGCTCTTGTCGGCATGTGTGAGTCTTGAGGCAGTCATGTGTGAGAGTGATGTCCGGTCATGCGCAAGCGTGCTGTAACTGTAGCCAACCAACTAGCTATGATGAAACAATAGTATGCTGTATGTGATAAAGCACTAGCGCTGCGAGGGCAACAGCTGCAGAAACTGCTATGTATATGGGGTCAGCTAATATCTCCTCTCTCAGTCATGTCTCTCTCTCTCTCTCTCTGTCATAGTAATATATGAATATATATATATGCAATATGCTGCCTATCGGTCAGAAGCTCTGTATATGGAGTCATGAAATAATATGTATGAATAACTATATGATGAAGCAATAACGATGTAGTATGCGATGAAATGTAATGATGTATCCCGGATTAGCTGAGAAAAAGTGAGGGCTGACGAGTGTTGCTGAGATGAGCTGTCTTTCATATGTCACTCTGTCTCTCTCTCTCTCTCTCTGTCACTATCTGTCTGGGTCATGAGCATATGTCTGTCACTGTCGATCATCTCTCTCTCTGCTGCAGCACTTTGTCTTTGCTGTAAACTGTGTGCTGTGGGTGTGTACTTTATGTGTAACTCTCTGTCTCTCTCTCTCTCTCAATCTCTCTCTCTCTCTCTCTCTCCCATTTTCTCTCCTCTCTCTCTTATATATATGTAACTATAGTATGGTCAAATAGCTCAATAACTCTACAACGTATGTAGCTGTATGGGTCAAATATGGATAAACTGTATGAGTAAGCGTGAATATGTATAAAAATGCGTAAATAACTGCGCAACGATGCTCTGTGGGGTCATATGCTGAAAGCATGAGTCTCTCTCTCTTTCTATGTCGGTCTTTCTCTCTCTCTCTCTCTCTCTCTCTCTCTCTCGATCTTTCTCTCTCTCTCTTTCTCTCTCTCTCTCTCTCTCAGTCAATTTCAGTCAATTCAATTCAGTCGAAACTTGTGGCATGGGAAGCATCAGAGCATTTAGCCAGAGAGCAGTGGTGAGACAACGTACAGAGCTGATGTATGGGTGGTAGCTGAGAATTGGCATTAGGCATTGCATGCCCAGGAGATTTCAAGGTGACAAGACATTACAGAGTAATGGAAGCCATTATATGTATACAGTGTTCTAAATCTTCTACAAATATATTTAAAGAGCACAGAATAAATAAATAGCATAAACTATGGATGTATTTGCAATGGTGGGCACATTCGCTCGCTGGTTGCTCTCGTGGCGGCGAATCGTGTGCTGCGTGGCGCATGTGAGAATTGTGGGTGGGAGTTTCAAGACCTCAGGTGGCGTGGATCTGTGTAATCTGAGAGTATGCCTGAATATGGTCTTACGTGGCAGGAGAACCCAGGAGTGCCCAGCTCAGTTTCACCTCATTTTGTGGGCAGTGAGCTTACATGGCCTGTCTTCCTGCTTGAGCCATGTCTGCCTGCGGCGACCAGCCTCTCAGCCAAGCAGGCTGTAGCTTTCACTGGTCTGCTTGCATGGTCAGAAAGCTTCATGAATTTTGGGTCAGTCGCAGTGGTCAGTGTGCTGCCTCGTCACTCTCTCTCTGTCTCTCAGTCCTCTTATATATGTATATCGGTCAGCATGCTGTAAGCTCTGCTGGTGTGAGCGCTGTGAGCCTGTAACGGTGAAACAAGCATGTATGTAATAGCTGATGTAATATGCACATATATCAGGTCAAAGCGCTGTGCTGATGCGATGAGCTGTATTTTTCTGTGTAGCAGGCTGCTGTAAGCTGTGACTGTAGCTATGCTCTGCTGTCGTCCTTTCTTCTCTTCTCTCTCTCTCTCTGTCACTCTCTCTCTCTGCACGATCCTTTCTCGGTCGCTTTATATATGTATGCATGTATATCAGTCAAACTGTGCTGCGAGTAAACCTGAGCAGCTGCTGGGTGTGCTGCTGAGACAGAGGCTGCTGTCTGTGAGCTATGCTATGTCGTCACTTTACTCTGCTGCTCTGTGGTCACTTTATACTCTGTCATAACTTCTCTCTCTCTCTCTCTCTCTCTCTCTCTCCCTCTCTATCGATCAAACATATGTATGCTCAATGCGTAGCTGGGCAGCGTGCTGTGTGTGATGTGCTGCTGTAATGGGTGAAGCATGCCAGTGTCGGGTCAGCGCCTGTAGCTGCGAGTGATGAGAGCTGCGAGTGCGGTCAAGCAGTAGCGAGGCGCTGGCGAGTGAGCGCTCTGCTCCGGTCGCTCACTGCTGCCTCAACTTTGTCTCTCTCTCTCTGTACGATCATATATATATATATATATGGTCAAACTATATATATGCTCAACTAAATGATGCTCTCCGGTCTTAAAGCTTTGTAAGCTCTGCAGCAGAGCTGCGAGCGAGCGATAAAGCTGTAGCTGAGAGAGCTGTAAGCGTGGCATGGCTTTATGCTGCTGCTGCTGTAGCTGCTGCTGTGCGGCTTTTCTTCTCTTTCTGTCATATATGTATATATGATAAACCTTATATATACGTCAAAAATATGTATATATATATATCGGTCAGAAATCTATATATATATATGATATATAAGCATATATATATGAACATATGTCAGATCATATACTCTTGTCTCTCAGTTTGCTAGTCTTTCTCTTATCTTCTGTCTGTAAACATAACTATAACTTTGTGTCTCTCTCTCTCTCTCGATCACTCTCTCTCTCTCTTGTCTCTCGATCACTTATGCTGCGAAAGCTGCAGCTGCTGCGTGAAATATGCTCTGCTCTCATGTGATGAAATGGGATGAAAGCGCATGCTATGTAAAAACATAATATGTAGAGCGATCTGCTTCATATATGGAGTCTTTGCTCTATGAGCTGCCTCTCTTTGTCAAACTCTTTCTCTCGGTCCGCTGTCTCTCGGTCTTTCTCTCTCTCTCTCTCAGTCACTTTCTCTGCCTCGGTCATATATATGTAGTATATCGGTCAAACTCATGTAGTATGGAAATAGCTGAAACAATGATGTATGCTGATCTGTAAATAAGCTATGAGCATGGTCGATCATATATATGTGTATATGCTGATAACGAGCTCTGTCTGTTTTCTTCAGTGCTTGATACTTTAGTCTTTCTTCTCTTTGTTTTTTATATACTTTCATACTTCTTTTCTGAATATCTTATGCTGCTTAGCTGTGCTAACATATATGAAATATGGGATCAAATATGTAGCATGCTATCTCGGTCATGATGCTGCTGCGATGAAACGTAACGTATAAAAGAGTGTAGCGATAAAGCTCTTATAGAGGCTCAAATGCAAATAACAGAGGTCATATGTAATATCTCTCATCTCTCTCAGTCACTCTCTGTCTCTCTCTGTGTCTTCTCCTCTCTGTCTCGGTCTTTCTCTCTCTCTATGAACTAACCAATATAGCATATATCTATCAACTGTCTGGTCAAGCGATGCTGATCAAATAACTGCTGATGAATGAGAGAAGCTGTGCGAGCGATCAAGCGAAGCAGAGCGAGTGAGGGCTATGAAATCCCAGGTCAAACTCTGCTGTAGGGAGTCACTATATCTCTCTCTCTTCTCTCCGGGTCACTCTCTCTCTTCTTGTCACTCTCTCTCTCCTCTCTCTCTCTCTGTCCTTCTCTGCGTCAAATATATGTATGTATATATGTATGTAAGAGAAACTATACTGAAAATGAAACAATATATATATATCGGTCATGTATATATGTATGTAAAGCAGAATGAAAGCTGCTGAGTAGTATGCGTGGAAATGTAATATGTATGAGTATATGCTGTCAAGCAAACAACAGCATACTGTGATATATATCTACCTCCGGTCATATCTCCTCTCTCTCACTATCTCTCAGTCATACACAGATATATATCAACTAATAACAACTGCTATGCTCCATAACATGATGATGCTGATGGGATGGCTCAACTCATGTGCTCAGCCGCGATGTGCGTAGCTCAGCCCAGCTGCGATGAAGCTGTGGGCGTGTGTGCGCTAGCCGATGCTGAGCAGCATGTAGTATGCTGTCGGTCTTTTATAATAGCTGTGTAAAGCTTTGTCATGATAAGCTGGCACTATATGTCATGTGCTCGTATCTCTCCTACTCCTCTGTCATGATGTATGGCTGGACTATGTGTCGGATAAATGTAGTGCTGTCTGTGAGTAAGAAACAGAGCTGCTGTCTTGCTGCTGCTGAGAGGTCATGTATGAGAAAGCATATATATCTCTCATCTCTTCTCATGTCTTTCTGTATATGTCACTTTGCTGCTGCTCTTGCTCTTGTCACTCTCATGTCTCAACTCTCTCTCTCTCTCTCTCGGTCAAAGCATGCTGTAGCCAATATGGAATGGGCGATGTAGCCAGAGAGCAACTGAGGGATCAAGCTGGCATGTGAGCATGGCTGATGCGGTGAAAGCTAAATGAACGTAACCCATGCTGTAATGAAAGCTGCAGCGCGATGAAACATATGCTCCCGGTCAAGCTCTGCTGAGCGTCAAGCTTTGTATACTGTGACTTTGTCATGCACTGTGCTCTTTCTCTCTCAGTGTCTTTCTCTCTCTCTCTCTCTTGTCACTCTCTCTCAGTCACATGTAGCTGTATGTGTGCTATGCGGTGAAGCGCTGTGTGTGCGAGAGAGTGAGATGTAATGTATCACGGTCAAACGATGTGTAATGTGAACGCTGCGAGTGGAAAGAGATGAGAGAAGCGAGAGCGATGTGAGAGTCTGAGCGTGATCAGAGCGAGACATGAGCGAGTCTGCCAGCTGAGCCAGCTCCCCGGTCAAGCTCTCTCTCTCTCTCTCTCTCTCCCGATCACTCT
>NC_056449.1:43937109-44012109 GCF_018296145.1 Oncorhynchus tshawytscha | reverse complement strand
TGTAGTTTCATCTGTCCACAGGATATTTTGCCAGCAGCGCTATGGAACATCCAGCTGCTCTTTGCGAACTTCAGACGTGCAGCAATGTTTTTTGGTCAGCAGTGGCTTCTTCCATGGTGTCCTCCCATGAACACCATTCTTGTTTAGTGTTTTATGTATCATAGACTCGTCAACAGAGATGTTAGCATGTTCCAGAGATTTCTGTAAGTCTTTAGCTGACACTCTAGGATTCTTCTTAACCTCATTGAGCATTTTGCTCTGTGCTCTTGCAGTCATCTTTGCAGGACGGCCATTCCTAGGGAGAGTAGTAACAGTGCTGAACTTTCTCCATTTATAGACAATTTGTCTTACCGTGGACTGATGGACATCAAGGCTTTTAGAGATACTTTAGTAACCATTTCCAGCTTTATACAAGTCAACAATTCTTAATCTTAGGTCTTCAAAGATCTCTTTTCTTCGAGGCATGGTTCACATCAGGCAATGATTCTGGTAAATAGCAAACTCAAATTTTGTGAGTGTTTTTATGGGCAGGGCAGCTCTAACCAAAATCTCCGATCTCGTCTCATTGATTGGACTCCAGATTAGCTGACTCCTGACTCCAATTAGCTTTTGAAAAGGTATTAGCCTAGGGGTTCACATACTTTTCCAACCTACACTGTGAATGTTTAAATTAGGTATTCAATATAGAAAAGAAAAATACAACAATGTGTGTGTTATTAGATTAAGCACACTGTGTTTGTCTATTGTTGTGACTTACAGGAAGATCAGATCACATTTTTTTGATCAATTTATGTAGAAATCCAGGTAATTCTAATAGGTTCACATACTTTTTATTGCAACTATACATTTTATCCAGGAGGTTTGTGTGTGTTTGTTTGAAGGGAGAAGAGAGAGAGAGAAGAGACCCCAATGTACTGAAAACCTGAGGAGAAGAGAGAGAGAAGAGACCCCAATGTACTGAAAACCTGAGGAGAAGAGAGAGAGAAGAGACCCTGATGTACTGAAAACCTGAGGAGAAGAGAGAGAGAAGAGACCACGATGTACTGAAAACCTGAGGAGAAGAGAGAGAGAAGAGACCAATGTACTGAAAATCTGAGGAGAAGAGAGAGAGAAGAGACCACGATGTACTGAAAACCTGAGGAGAAGAGAGAGAGAAGAGACCCCGATGTACTGAAAACCTGAGGAGAAGAGAGAGAGAAGAGACCCCGATGTACTGAAAACCTGAGGAGAAGAGAGAGAGAAGAGACCCCAATGTACTGAAAATCTGAGGAGAAGAGAGAGAGAAGAGACCACGATGTACTGAAAACCTGAGGAGAAGAGAGAGAGAAGAGACCCGATGTACTGAAAACCTGAGGAGAAGAGAGAGAGAAGAGACCCCGATGTACTGAAAACCTGAGGAGAAAGAGAGAGAAGAGACCCCGATGTACTGAAAACCTGAGGAGAAGAGAGAGAGAAGAGACCCCGATGTACTGAAAACCTGAGGAGAAGAGAGAGAGAAGAGACCACGATGTACTGAAAACCTGAGGAGAAGAGAGAGAGAAGAGACCCGATGTACTGAAAACCTGAGAAGAGAGAGAGAAGAGACCCCAATGTACTGAAAACCTGAGGAGAGAGAGAGAGAAGAGACCACGATGTACTGAAAACCTGAGGAGAAGAGAGAGAAGAGACCCCGATGTACTGAAAACCTGAGGAGAAGAGAGAGAGAAGAGACCACGATGTACTGAAAACCTGAGGAGAAGAGAGAGAAGAGACCCCGATGTACTGAAAACCTGAGGAGAAGAGAGAGAGAAGAGACCCCGATGTACTGAAAACCTGAGGAGAAGAGAGAGAGAAGAGACCACGATGTACTGAAAACCTGAGGAGAAGAGAGAGAGAAGAGACCCCGATGTACTGAAAACCTGAGGAGAAGAGAGAGAAGAGACCCCGATGTACTGAAAACCTGAGAAGAGAGAGAGAAGAGACCCCAATGTACTGAAAACCTGAGGAGAAGAGAGAGAGAAGAGACCACGATGTACTGAAAACCTGAGGAGAAGAGAGAGAGAAGAGGCCCCGATGTACTGAAAACCTGAGGAGAGGAGGAGCCAGATGGGGACATGAGGGTTGGTTGGTTATTAGCAGCGACAGACAGGAGTACGCCAACACTTTCCTCTCCTCAGTCTCTATATATTCTCCCGGTGTCTCTCCATATTAACACAAGTCATTTCTCTTCACATAGTTGAATGAGTATCGCTTTAAAACTATCCCCAAGGTACAGCAAAATAATGTACTCCAACATCTTGTGTACTCCTCTCCCTCTCCTCCTCTTCCCTCGTTCCTGGTCTTCTTCTTCTCTTCCAGGATAGACGATCTGATTTGATATCTTCGTAAGACTGAGCGGGAGACAAAGGATGGGAAATGCACATGAATCAGTAAATAATCAAATCAAATCTAATCTAATTTTATTTGTCACATACACATGGTTAGCAGATGTTAATGCGAGTGTAGCGAAATGCTTGTGCTTCTAGTTCCGACAATGCAGTAATAACCAACGAGTAATCTAACTAACAATTCCAAAAGAAAAAAAACTACTGTCTTATACACAGTGTAAGGGGATAAAGAATATGTACAGAATGATATATGAATGAGTGATGGTACAGAGCAGCTTAGGCAAGATACAGTAGATGGTATCGAGTACAGTATATACATATGAGATGAGTATGTAAACAAAGTGGCATAGTTAAAGTGGCTAGTGATACATGTATTACATAAGGATGCAGTAGATGATATAGAGTACAGTATATACGTATACATATGAGATGAATAATGTAGGGTAAGTAATATTATATAAGGTAGCATTGTTTAAAGTGGCTAGTGATATAGTTACATCATTTCCCACCAATTCCCATTATTAAAGTGGCTGGAGTTGAGTCAGTGTCAGTGTCAGTGTGTTGGCAGCAGCCAGTCAATGTTAGTGGTGGCTGTTTAACAGTCTGATGGCCTTGAGATAGAAGCTGTTTTTCAGTCTCTTGATCCCAGCTTTGATGCATCTGTACTGACCTCGCCTTCTGGATGATAGCGGGGTAAACAGGCAGTGGCTCGGGTGGTTGTTGTCCTTGATGATCTTTATGGCCTTCCTGTAACATCGGGTGGTGTAGGTGTCCTGGAGGGCAGGTAGTTTGCCCCCGGTGATGCGTTGTGCAGACCTCAATACCCTCTGGAGAGCCTTACGGTTGTGGGCGGAGCAGTTGCCGTACCAGGCGGTGATACAGCCCGCCAGGATGCTCTCGATTGTGCATCTGTAGAAGTTTGTGAGTGCTTTTGGTGACAAGCCGAATTACTTCAGCCTCCTGAGGTTGAAGAGGCGCTGCTGCGCCTTCTTCACAATGCTGTCTGTGTGAGTGGACCAATTCAGTTTGTCTGTGATGTGTATGCCGAGGAACTTAAAACTTACTACCCTATCCACTCTCCACCCTCTGTCCCATCGATGTGGATAGGGGGGTATTCCCTCTGCTGTTTCCTGAAGTCCACAATCATCTCCTTAGTTTTGTTGACGTTGAGTGTGAGGTTATTTTCCTGACACCACACTCCAAGGGCCCTCGCCTCCTCCCTGTAGGCCGTCTCGTCGTTGTTGGTAATCAAGCCTACCACTGTTGTGTCGTCCGCAAACTTGATGATTGAGTTGGAAGCGTGCGTGGCCACGCAGTCGTGGGTGAACAGGGAGTACAGGAGAGGGCTCAGAACGCACCCTTGTGGGGCCCCAGTGTTGAGGATCAGGAGGGGTGGAGATGTTGTTACCTACCCTCACCACCAGGGGGCGGGCTCGAGACCACCAGGGTCTCGAGCTTGATGACAGGTTTGGAGGGTACTAAGGTGTTAAATGTTGAGCTGTAGTCGATGAACAGCATTCTCACATAGGTATTCCTCTTGTCCAGATGGGTTAGGGCAGTGTGCAGTGTGGTTGAGATTGCATCGTCTGTGGACCTATTTGGGCAGTAAGCAAATTGGAGTGGGTCTAGGGTGTCAGGTAGGGTGGAGGTGATATGGCCCTTGACTAGTCTCTCAAAGCACTTCATGATGACGGAAGTGAGTGCTACGGGGCGGTAGTCATTCAGCTCAGTTACCTTAGCTTTCTTGGGAACAGGAACAATGGTGGCCCTCTTGAAGCATGTGGGAACAGTAGACTGGGATAAGGATTGATTGAATATGTCCGTAAACACACCAGCCAGTTGGTCTGCGCATGCTCTGAGGGCGTGGCTGGGGATGCCGTCTGGGCCTGCAGCCTTGCGAGGGTTAACACGTTTAAATGTTTTACTCACCTCGGCTGCAGTGAAGGAGAGGCCGCATGTTTTGGTTGCGGGCCGTGTCAGTGGCACTGTATTGTCCTCAAAGCGGGCAAAAAAGTGATTTAGTCTGTCTGGGAGCAAGAAATCCTGGTCCGTGACTGGGCTGGTTTTCTTTTTGTAATCCGTGATTGACTGTAGACCCTGCCACATACCTCTTGTGTCTGAGCCGTTGAATTGCGATTCTACTTTGTCTCTATACTGACGCTTAGCTTGTTCACCAGACTGACCTGAGTGTTCCATGTTAGGGAACGAACGTGGGATCCAAAAAAATCTTTATTTCCTTTCAAATACTTTAGCTGCACTTGGTTGAGAGTACATTTAATGTAGTCTGAAAGAAAAACCAATACTATTTCAACCATTGTCTGGTATAAAATAGAATTCCTGAAGTGTGAGACTTCTATTAACTATCAATGAAATTGTCCTCTCTCTCTCTCCTGGCCAGTCCAACGTAGAATGAAATGGTCCTCTCTCTCTCTCCTGGCCAGTCCAACGTAGAATGAAATGGTCCTCTCTCTCTCTCCTGGCCAGTCCAACGTAAAATGAAATGGTCCTCTCTCTCCTGGCCAGTCCAACGTAGAATGAAATGGTCCTCTCTCTCTCTCCTGGCCAGTCCAACGTAAAATGAAATGGTCCTCTCTCTCCTGGCCAGTCCAACGTAGAATGAAATGGTCCTCTCTCTCCTGGCCAGTCCAATGTAGAATGAAATTTTCTCATCCCCTATGTGTGTAATGACTCCAATAGACCAGATGGATGAAACCAAATGGTACCTAATTCCTTTAATCAAAAGTAGTGCACTACATAGGGTGCCATTTTGTACCCTTGATTTTACTAGGCAGGTCATTTAAGAACAAATTCTTATTGACAATGACAGCCTGGAAACAGTGTGTTGTTAACAGCCTTGTTCAGAACAACACATTTTTTCTTTTTTCCCACCTTGTCAGCTCAGTGGATTCAATCCAATTCAGTTAGCTAAGCTATCCTAAACTCTAACCACCAGGCTACCTGGCAGCCCATTTCTTGCTCCTGGTCTTCCCATACGACTGATATTCCCAATTGATGAACATTTAACTTTGTGTAAATAATTTTTGAAAAGCTGAACAACAATGAATGTCATGTTAATGTTGCGGTGCATTATTTTCCCCCACACCGAGGCTAATTTTAACCAAATCAATCTCTCTCCTTGGAGGAGTGTTAAAAAGATGAATTTAATTTGCTCTGCTTATTATCAATCTCCCTCTCTACGATGCTGTGATTAATTAGACAGTAATAAAGTCCTGTTGGATTCTAAATATGCATTCCCAAATGGCACCCTATTCCCTACATAGTGCACTACTTTTGATCAGATCACTATGAGCCCTGGTCAGGCGTAGTGTAACTATATAGGGAGCCATTTTGGACATAGGCACTGTTTTTAGTCATGAAAGGGGAATGTTACTGTTCACTATGAAGAGCCCTACAGTACACCATTTGTTTCTGAGTGGACCGTGTACACTATCGCTTAATTTATCTCTGTCTCTCTTTCTCTCTCTCTCTCCATTCTCTCTCTCTCTCTCTCTCTCTCCATTCTCTCTGTCTCTCTCTCTCTCTCCATTCTCTCTGTCTCTCTCTCTCCATTCTCTGTACCTCTCTCCCTCCATTCTCTCTCTGTCTCCCTCCATTCTCTCTCTCTCTCTCTCCCTCCATTCTCTCTGTCTCTCTCTCCATTCTCTCTGTCTCTCTCTCCATTATCTCTCTCTCTCCCTCCATTCTCTCTGTCTCCCTCCATTCTCTCCATTCTCTCTCCATTTCTCTGTCTCTCTCTCCATTTTCTCTCTCTCTCTCTCCATTCTCTCTCTCTCCATTCTCTCTGTCTCTCTCTCTCCATTCTCTCTGTCTCTCTCTCCATTCTCTCTGTCTCTCTCTCCATTCTCTCTGTCTCTCTCTCTCCATTCTCTGTACCTCTCTCCCTCCATTCTCTCTCTGTCTCCCTCCATTCTCTCTCTCTCTCCCTCCATTCTCTCTGTCTCTCTCTCTCAATTCTCTCTGTCTTTCTCTCCCTCCATTCTTTCTCTCTCTCCCTCCATTCTCTGTCTCTCTCTCTCCCTCCATTCTCTCTCTCTCTCTCTCCATTCTCTCTGTCTCTCTCTCTCCATTATCTGTCTCTCTCTCTCCCTCCATTCTCTCTCTCCCTCCATTCTCTCTCCATTCCATTCTCTCTGTCTCTCTCTCCATTCTCTCTCTGTCTCTCTCTCCATTTCTCTCTCTCTCTCTCCATCTCTCTCTCTCTCTCCATTCTCTCTCTCTCTCTCTCCATTCTCTCTCTCTCTCTCCTCCATTCTTCTCTCTCTCTCTCTCCATTCTCTCTGTCTCTCTCTCATTCCATTCTCTCTCTCTCTCCTCCATTCTCTCTGTCTCTCTCCCTCCATTCTCTCTGTCTCTCTCTCCATTCTCTCTGTCTCTCTCTCTCCATTTTCTCTCTCTGTCTCTCCATTCTCTCTCTCTCTCTCTCCATTCTCTCTCCATTCTCTCTCTCTCTCTCCATTCTCTCTCTCTCTCTCCATTCTCTCTCTCTCTCTGTCTCTCTCCATTCTCTCTGTCTCTCTCTCCATTCTCTCTCTCTCTCTCTCCTCCATCTCTCTCATTCTCTCTCTCCCTCCATTCTCTCTGTCTCTCTCTCCATTTCTCTCTCTCTCTCCCTCCATTCTCTCTCTGTCTCCCTCCATTCTCTGTCTCTCTCTCTCTCTCCATTCTCTCTCTCTCTCTCTCTCTCCATCTCTCTCTCTCTCTCTCTCCATTCTCTCTGTCTCTCTCTCCATTCTCTGTCTCTCTCTCTCTCCTCCATTCTCTCTCTGTCTCCCTCCTCTCTCTCTCTCTCTCTCTCTCTCCTCCATTCTCTCTGTCTCTCTCTCCCTCCATTCTCTCTCTGTCTCCCTCCATTCTCTCTGTCTCTCTCTCTCTCTCTCTCCATTCTCTCTCTCTCTCTCTCTCCATTCTCTCTGTCTCTCTCTCCATTCTCTCTGTCTCTCCCTCCATTCTCTCTCTCTCTCTCTCCATTCTCTGTATCTCTCTCTCCCTCCATTCTCTCTCTCTCTCCATTCTTTCTCTCTCTCTCTCCCTCCATTCTTTCTCTCTTTCTCTCCCTCCATTCTCTGTCTCTCTCTCTCTCTCTCCCTCCATTCTCTCTGTCTCTCTCTCCATTTCTCTGTCTCATTCTCTCTCTCCTCCATTTCTCTCTGTCTCTCTCTCCATTTCTCTCTCTCTCTCCCTCCTCTCCATTCTCTGTCTCTCTCTATTCTCATTCTCTCTCTCTCCCTCCATTCTCTCTGTCTCTCTCCCCATTCTCTCTGTCTCTCTCCCCATGCTCTCTCTCTCCCCATTCTCTCTTTGTCTTTCTCTCCCCATTCTCTCTGTCTTCTCCCCATTCTCTCTTTCTCCCCATTCTCTCTCTCCCCATCTCTCTCTCTCTCTTTCTCTCCCCATTCTCTCTCTCTCTCTCCCATTCTCCATTCTCTCCATTCTCTCCATTCTCTCCATTCTCTCTCTCTCGCCTTTGCACTTTCTGAATTAGCATTGTTTTTCATCAGTGCTCAGATGTTGAAGCTGCAATGTGTAACTTTTTGGGCAACCTGAGCAAATGCACATAGAAATGTCTGTTATAGATCTGTCATTCTCATTGAAAGCACGTGTAAGAATCTGTAAATATGTTCTATGTGTGCTGCTTCTATGCTTCCTGTTCTTACATTTTTTTATTTATTAAGTCTTTTACTTTCACAAATAGCTGAAAATACTTTTTTTTGTTTTGGAAATATATTTCACAGAGGTTTAGCTAGTACAATGATTCTTTACACTTAGACTTACTTGTTTTGTCACATAACTGAACTGTCAGTTCCGGAACTGATCCGACTGACAGTTTGTTGTACAAAGTGCTCTGTGAGTCTTAGGTTGGAAAATGAATGTATTTTTGCTGGAAGCGCTCTAAGTTTTGCCAGTAAGCCACCAGAATGTTGGTATCGGTCCTTTTGGGTACTTCATAGTATCGCAGGTGTCTGTAATAATCTCTGGCCCTCTGTGTGGCCTTATCACATTTAAGATGCGATTTTTTTAAATTATTTATCACAAAGCTTTAAAAAAATACACACAATCAAGTTAGTGAATATGAAGTTTTTAGCATGATTGTTTATTTATATTTTTTTCACATCCTTTTTTTTTTTTTTACTTTTTCAGTATGTATTTGTTTTCAGTAACCAGGTTTTCATCCAACCATTTCATGCTGATGAATTACCTGACGCATGAAAATCATGCTGATGGAAACAGGATATGACGATTCCATTTTATAAATGCTAACAGACATTTTGTTCGTTTGAAAATTAATAAAATTAATTATGCTAAAAATTGAGGTGGAAACGCCTTTATTTTATTATTATTTTGTAATAATTTTTTATTTAACCTTTATTTAACCAGGTAGGCCAATTGAGAACAAGTGCTCATTTTACAACTGCGACCCTGACCAAGATAAAGCAAAGCAGTGCGACACAAACAACAACACAGAGTTACACATGGAATAAACAAACATACAGTCAATAACACAATAGAAAAAAAAATCTGTATACATGGGCAAATATATAATATAATATATAACATATAATAACTGTCATATCGAAGTAAACTTGAAGTCACGCTAGCTAGCTAGTTATCTAGCATAGCAGTTAAGACAAGATGGCAAAAGCCAGTTTCAGGAATGTGTTTCAGAAGACATTCATTCTACAACATCTTGCTTCGAAAATAGTTTTGCAGCTTAGTTTCAACGCTTCATCACATCACGTAAATACATTTACTGTGGAAATAGTATTGATTTCGAGCTGATTGACTGGGTCTTGAGTCAGCGCAGTTGCCCCTACACCACAATATTCTAGAACTGGCTAGTTTTTTTCTCAACTCTTCCCTCCTCATGTCTGCTGTTAGATCTTTCCCCCGGGGGGACAAATCCCAGAACTACTTATGTCCCTACAACAGGTATGTATAGGTTACATGTGGACTTTGCAAAAACGTCACCCAGCTTGAGTGTAGATATATTTATCAGCTAAAAAAAATCTATGAGTGTGTTTGTGTTACAAAGACCAAAACATTTTATGTTCTAAATACTGTATCATATTAATGTGTTTATAAAGACGGTATGCCTACACTTACCAAGCAAATCAAACTAAGTTGTGTGTCGATGTCACATCTACTCCCGCTCTCCTTCTGAAGCACTCAGCGTCGCCGGTCTACTACCCACCAGTCCTGGCAAACCTTCGTTACGCACACCTGCTCCTCATCATCAGACACACCTGCTCCTCATCATCAGACACACCTGCTCCTCATCATCAGACACACCTGGACTCCACGACTTCCCTGATTACTTCCGCCCTCTATTGTCATCATTCCTTACTCGTCGTTGTTTTTTTCTGTCACAATTCAGTACACATCCCGTGTTTGTTTTCTTTTGTATCTGTTCGATATCAACACTCGCTTTCTGACTCCCAGCATATAAGTTACTTACAGTAGGCAGGAGGGGTGGAGTCAGGTGGCAGGAGGGGTGGAGCCAGGTGGCAGGAGGGGTGGAGTCAGGTGACAGGAGGGGTGGAGTCAGGTGGCAGGAGGGGGCTGGAGTCAGGTGGCAGGAGGGGTGGAGTCAGGTGGCAGGAGGGGTGGAGCCAGGTGGCAGGAGGGGTGGAGCCAGGTGGCAGGAGGGGTGGAGTCAGGTGGCAGGAGGGGTGGAGTCAGGTGGCAGGAGGGGGAGCCAGGTGGCAGGAGGGGTGGAGTCAGGTGGCAGGTGGCAGGAGGGGTGGAGTCAGGTGGCAGGAGGGGTGGAGCCAGGTGGCAGGAGGGGTGGAGTCAGGTGGCAGGTGGCAGGAGGGGTGGAGTCAGGTGGCAGGAGGGGGCTGGAGTCAGGTGGCAGGAGGGGTGGAATCAGGTGGCAGGAGGGGGCTGGAGTCAGGTGGCAGGAGGGGAGGAGTCAGGTGGCAGGAGGAATGGAGCCAGGTGGCAGAAGGGGTGGAGTCAGGTGACCGAGGGGTGGAGTCAGGTTGCAGGAGGGGTGGAGCCAGGTGGCAGGAGGGGTGGAGTCAGGTGACCGAGGGGGCTGGAGTCAGGTGACCGAGGGGGCTGGAGTCAGGTGACCGAGGGGGCTGGAGTCAGGTGACCGAGGGGGCTGGAGTCAGGTGACTGAGCGGTGGAGTCAAGTGGTAGGAGGGGTGGAGTCAGGTGGCAGGAGGGGTGGAGTCAGGTGGCAGGAGGGGGCTGGAGTCAGGTGGCAGGAGGGGTGGAGTCAGGTGGCAGGAGGGGTTGGAGTCAGGTGGCAGGAGGGGTGGAGTCAGGTGGCAGGAGGGGTGGAGCCAGGTGGCAGGAGGGGTGGAGCCAGGTGGCAGGTGGCAGGAGGGGTGGAGTCAGGTGGCAGGAGGGGTGGAGCCAGGTGGCAGGTGGCAGGAGGGGTGGAGTCAGGTGGCAGGAGGGGTGGAGCCAGGTGGCAGGAGGTGTGGAGTCAGGTGGCAGGTGGCAGGTGGAGGGGTGGAGTCAGGTGGCAGGAGGGGAGGAGTCAGGTGGCAGGAGGGGTGGAGCCAGGTGGCAGGAGGGGTGGAGTCAGGTGACCGAGGGGGCTGGAGTCAGGTGACCGAGGGGGCTGGAGTCAGGTGACTGAGCGGTGGGGTGTATGACACTCCATCCTGGATACGACAGAGTTTGCCTCAACCGATGGGTACAGCAGGCAATAATTACAGGCAGCTGTGAGATGCAGGGGGATGGCTCACTCTTCACACCCCTCTGTAGGCCGCTGACCAATCGAAAGCTTCCTCCAGGAGGTCAGTAGCCTACAGAATAATGAGAGAAGAGTGCATTTGATGAATTTAAGTAGATATTCCAAACAAAGTTTTTCTAGTGTATGACTTTCAACTGTCACAGATCCATGTAGAGTAAACCATTCTTCACATAATACTGTAGAAGCAGTGTTCAGCTAATACAACAACGAACACATAGGAAACCTGTTGTTAAAGAGGGGTTGTCGGCGCCGGAAGTGACTTTGTACTTCCGGCGCCGACAGAGATGGCCGCCTCGCTTCGCGTTCCTAGGAAACTATGCAGTTTTTTGTTTTTTTACGTGTTATTTCTTACACTAGTACCCCAGGTCATCTTAGGTTTCTTTACATACAGCCGACAAGAACTACTGAATATAAGATCAGCGTCAACTCACCATCAGTACGACCAAGAATATGTTTTTCGCGACGCGGATCCTGTGTTCTGCCTTACAACCAGTGTAACCGAGTGGATCACATGCAGCGACCAAAAAAAAAACGACTCAGAAAAAGAGGGAAACGAAGCGGTCTTCTGGTCAGACTCCGGAGACGGGCACATCGTGCACCACTCCCTAGCATTCTTCTTGCCAATGTCCAGTCTCTTGACAACAAGGTTGATGAAATCCGAGCAAGGGTAGCATTCCAGAGGGACATCAGAGACTGTAACGTTCTCTGCTTCACGGAAACATGGCTAACTGGAGAGACGCAATCCGAAGCGGTGCAGCCAGCGGGTTTCTCCACGCATCGCGCCGACAGAAACAAACATCTTTCTGGTAAGAAGAGGGGCGGGGGCGTATGTCTTATGGCCAACGTGACATGGTGTGATGAAAGAAACATACAGGAACTCAAATCCTTCTGTTCACCTGATTTAGAATTCCTCACAATCAAATGCAGACCGCATTATCTACCAAGAGAAGTCTCTTCGATTATAATCACAGCCGTATATATCCCCCCCCAAGCAGACACATCGATGGCTCTGAACGAACTTTATTTAACTCTCTGCAAACTGGAAACGATTTATCCGGAGGCTGCATTCATTGTAGCTGGGGATTTTAACAAGGCTAATCTGAAAACAAGACTCCCTAAATTTTATCAGCATATCGATTGCGCAACCAGGGGTGGAAAGACCCTGGATCATTGTTACTCTAACTTCCGCGACGCATATAAGGCCCTGCCCCGCCCCCTTTCGGAAAAGCTGACCACGACTCCATTTTGTTGATCCCTGCCTACAGACAGAAACTAAAACAAGAAGCTCCCACGCTGAGGTCTGTCCAACGCTGGTCCGACCAAGCTGACTCCACACTCCAAGACTGCTTCCATCACGTGGACTGGGAGATGTTTCGTATTGCGTCAGACAACAACATTGACGAATACGCTGATACGGTGTGCGAGTTCATTAGAACGTGCGTTGAAGATGTCGTTCCCATAGCAACGATTAAAACATTCCCTAACCAGAAACCGTGGATTGATGGCAGCATTCGTGTGAAACTGAAGGCACGAACCACTGCTTTTAATCAGGGCAAGGTGTCTGGTAACATGGCTGAATACAAACAGTGCAGCTATTCCCTCCGCAAGGCTATCAAACAAGCTAAGCGCCAGTACAGAGACAAAGTAGAATCTCAATTCAACGGCTCAGACACAAGAGGTATGTGGCAGGGTCTACAGTCAATCACGGACTACAGGAAGAAACCCAGCCCAGTCACGGACCAGGATGTCTTGCTCCCAGGCAGACTAAATAACTTTTTTGCCCGCTTTGAGGACAATACAGTGCCACTGACACGGCCTGCAACGGAAACACGCGGTCTCTCCTTCACTGCAGCCGAAGTGAGTAAGACATTTAAACGTGTTAACCCTCGCAAGGCTGCAGGCCCAGACGGCATCCCCAGCCGCGCCCTCAGAGCATGCGCAGACCAGCTGGCCGGTGTGTTTACGGACATATTCAATCAATCCCTATACCAGTCTGCTGTTCCCACATGCTTCAAGAGGGCCACCATTGTTCCTGTTCCCAAGAAAGCTAAGGTAACTGAGCTAAACGACTACCGCCCGTAGCACTCACATCCGTCATCATGAAGTGCTTTGAGAGACTAGTCAAGGACCATATCACCTCCACCCTACCTGACACCCTTGACCCACTCCAATTTGCTTACCGCCCAAATAGGTCCACAGACGATGCAATCTCAACCACACTGCACACTGCCCTAACCCATCTGGACAAGAGGAATACCTATGTGAGAATGCTGTTCATCGACTACAGCTCGGCATTCAACACCATAGTACCCTCCAAGCTCGTCATCAAGCTCGAGACCCTGGGTCTCGACCCCGCCCTGTGCAACTGGGTACTGGACTTCCTGACGGGCCGCCCCAGGTGGTGAGGGTAGGCAACAACATCTCCTCCCCGCTGATCCTCAACACTGGGGCCCCACAAGGGTGCGTTCTGAGCCCTCTCCTGTACTCCCTGTTCACCCACGACTGCGTGGCCATGCACGCCTCCAACTCAATCATCAAGTTTGCGGACGACACAACAGTGGTAGGCTTGATTACCAACAACGACGAGACGGCCTACAGGGAGGAGGTGAGGGCCCTCGGAGTGTGGTGTCAGGAAAATAACCTCACACTCAACGTCAACAAAACTAAGGAGATGATTGTGGACTTCAGGAAACAGCAGAGGGAACACCCCCCATCCACATCGATGGAACAGTAGTGGAGAGGGTAGCAAGTTTTAAGTTCCTCGGCATACACATCACAGACAAACTGAATTGGTCCACTCACACAGACAGCATCGTGAGGAAGGCGCAGCAGCGCCTCTTCAACCTCAGGAGGCTGAAGAAATTCGGCTTGTCACCAAAAGCACTCACAAACTTCTACAGATGCACAATCGAGAGCATCCTGGCGGGCTGTATCACCGCCTGGTATGGCAACTGCACCGCCCTCAACCGTAAGGCTCTCCAGAGGGTAGTGAGGTCTGCACAACGCATCACCGGGGCAAACTACCTGCCCTCCAGGACACCTACACCACCCGATGCTACAGGAAGGCCATAAAGATCATCAAGGACATCAACCACCCGAGCCACTGCCTGTTCACCCCGCTGCCATCCAGAAGGCGAGGTCAGTACAGGTGCATCAAAGCTGGGACCGAGAGACTGAAAAACAGCTTCTATCTCAAGGCCATCAGAATGTTAAACAGCCACCACTAACATTGAGTGGCTACTGCCAACACACTGTCAATGACACTGACTCTACTCCAGCCACTTTAATCATGGGAATCGATGGGAAATGATGTAAATATATCACTAGCCACTTTAAACAATGCTACCTTATATAATGTTACTTACCCTACATTGTTCATCTCATATGCATACGTTGATACTGTACTCTATATCATCGACTGCATCCTTATGTAATACATGTATCACTAGCCACTTTAACTATGCCACTTGGTTTACATACTTATCTCATATGTATATACTGTACTCGATATCATCTACTGTATCTTGCCTATGCTGCTCTGTACCATCACTCATTCATATATCCTTATGTACATATTCTTTATCCCCTTACACTGTGTATGACAGTAGTTTTTTTTGGAATTGTTAGTTAGATTACTTGCTCGTTATTACTGCATTGTCGGAACTAGAAGCACAAGCATTTCGCTACACTCGCATTAACATCTGCTAACCATGTGTATGTGACAAATAAAATTTGATTTGATTTGATTTGATTTGGGTTCCCTGACATGTTAATGTTATGCCCTGTTGGGAGTTTCCTGACATGTTAATGTTATACCCTGTTGGGAGTTTCCTGACATGTTAATGTTATACCCTGTTGTTAAAGAGGAGTTCCCTGACATGTTAATGTTATACCCTGTTGTTAAAGAGGAGTTCCCTGACATGTTAATGTTATACCCTGTTGTTAAAGAGGGGTTCCCTGACATGTTAATGTTATACCCTGTTTTTGAAGAGGAGTTCCCTGACATGTTAATGTTATACCCTGTTGTTGAAGAGGAGTTCCCTGACATGTTAATGTTATACCCTGTTGTTGAAGAGGAGTTCCCTGACATGTTAATGTTATACCCTGTTGTTGAAGAGGAGTTCCCTGACATGTTAATGTTATACCCTGTTGTTGAAGAGGGGTTCCCTGACATGTTAATGTTATACCCTGTTGTTGAAGAGGGGTTCCCTGACATGTTAATGTTATACCCTGTTGTTGAAGAGGGGTTCCCTGACATGTTAATGTTATACCCTGTTGGGAGTTCCCTGATATGTTAATGTTATACCCTGTTGTTAAAGAGGAGTTCCCTGACATGTTAATGTTATACCCTGTTGGGAGTTCCCTGACATGTTAATGTTATACCCTGTTGTTAAAGAGGAGTTCCCTGACATGTTAATGTTATACCCTGTTGGGCGTTTCCTGACATGTTAATGTTATACCCTGTTGTTGAAGAGGAGTTCCCTGACATGTTAATGTTATACCCTGTTGTTAAAGAGGAGTTCCCTGACATGTTAATGTTATACCCTGTTGTTTGGGAAGAGTTCCCTGACATGTTTTTTTGAGAAACATTGAGAAATAGTTTGGTATGTTTTTTTTTGTAAAATTAACCACTTATGTACCTTTGATAAGCAGCTAGCTAAATATAGCTAGCTGGTAGCTTGATAGCTATTTAGCTCGCATGCTAATTTCAAGTATTTTTAAACTAACATTCTAAACTTACTAAATCGGAATTATGAAGTCATTTCAGAATGAAAGTTAAAACCTCTTAAGGATCGGACCCTTGTTATCAATTCTCGCCTAAAATGACATACCCAAATCTAATTGCCTGTAGCTCAGGACCTGAAGCAAGGATATGCATATTGTTGATACCATTTTAATGTAAACTTTGAAGTTTGTGGAAATGTAAAATTATTGTAGGAGAACATAACACATTAGATCTGGTAAAAGATCATATAAACAAAAAAACATATCTTGGCCAGGTCACAGTTGTAAAGAACTTGTTCTTAACTAGCCTACCTGGTTAAATAAAGGTGTTCTCAACTAGCCTACCTGGTTAAATAAAGGTGTTCTCAACTAGCCTACCTGTTTAAATAAAGGTGTTCTCAACTAGCCTACCTGGTTAAATAAAGGTGTTCTCAACTAGCCTACCTGGTTAAATAAAGGTGTTCTCAACTAGCCTACCTGGTTAAATAAAGGTGTTCTCAACTAGCCTACCTGGTTAAATAAAGGTGTTCTCAACTAGCCTACCTGGTTAAATAAAGGTGTTCTCAACTAGCCTACCTGGTTAAATAAAGGTGTTCTCAACTGGCCTACCTGGTTAAATAAAGGTGTTCTCAACTGGCCTACCTGGTTAAATAAAGGTGTTCTCAACTAGCCTACCTGGTTAAATAAAGGTGTTCTCTACTGGCCTACCTGGTTAAATAAAGGTGTTCTCAACTAGCCTACCTGGTTAAATAAAGGTGTTCTCAACTAGCCTACCTGGTTAAATAAAGGTGTTCTCAACTAGCCTACCTGGTTAAATAAAGGTGTTCTCAACTAGCCTACCTGGTTAAATAAAGGTGTTCTCAACTAGCCTACCTGGTTAAATAAAGGTGTTCTCAACTGGCCTACCTGGTTAAATAAAGGTGTTCTCAACTAGCCTACCTGGTTAAATAAAGGTGTTCTCAACTAGCCTACCTGGTTAAATAAAGGTGTTCTCAACTAGCCTACCTGGTTAAATAAAGGTGTTCTTAACTGGTCTACCTGGTTAAATAAAGGTGTTCTTAACTAGCCTACCTGGATAAATAAAAAATAACAAAAACATGTGATTAATGTGTATAGACAGTATAGACATTAGTTATATAGGATGGTGTGTATAGACAGTATAGACAGAAGTTATATAGGATGGTGTGTATAGACAGTATAGACAGAAGTTATATAGGATGGTGTGTATAGACAGTAGTTATATAGGATGGTGTGTATAGACAGAAGTTATATAGGATGGTGTGTATAGACAGTATAGACAGTAGTTATATAGGAGGGTGTGTATAGACAGTAGTTATATAAGATGGTGTATATAGACAGTAGTTATATAGGATGGTGTGTATAGACAGTAGTTATATAGGATGGTGTGTATAGACAGTAGTTATATAGGATGGTTTGTATAGGCAGTAGTTATATAGGATGGTGTGTATAGACAGTAGTTATTATAAGATGGTGTGTATAGACAGAAGTTATATAGGATGGTGTGTATAGACAGTATAGACAGTAGTTATATAGGATGGTGTGTATAGACAGTAGTTATATAGGATGGTGTGTATAGACAGAAGTTATATAGGATGTTGTGTATAGACAGTATAGACAGTAGTTATATAGGAGGGTGTGTATAGACAGTAGTTATATAAGGTGGTGTATATAGACAGTAGTTATATAGGATGGTGTGTATAGACAGTAGTTATATAGGATGGTGTGTATAGACAGTAGTTATATAAGATGGTGTGTATAGACAGTAGTTATATAGGATGGTGTGTATAGACAGTATAGACAGTAGTTATATAGGAGGGTGTATATAGACAGTAGCTATACAGGATGTTGTGTATAGACAGTAGTTATATAGGATAGTGTATATAGACAGCAGTTATATAGGATGGTGTGTATAGACAGTAGTTATATAGGAGGGTGTATATAGACAGTATAGACAGTAGTTATATAGGATGGTGTGTATCGACAGTAGTTATATAGGAGGGTGTATATAGACAGTAGCTATACAGGATGTTGTGTATAGACAGTAGTTATATAGGATAGTGTATATAGACAGCAGTTATATAGGATGGTGTGTATAGACAGTAGTTATATAGGAGGGTGTATATAGACAGTATAGACAGTAGTTATATAGGATGGTGTGTATCGACAGTAGTTATATAGGAGGGTGTATATAGACAGTAGCTATACAGGATGTTGTGTATAGACAGTAGTTATATAGGATGGTGTATATAGACAGCAGTTATATAGGATGGTGTGTATAGACAGTAGTTATATAGGAGGGTGTATATAGACAGTAGTTATATAGGATGTGTATAGACAGTAGTTATATAGGATGGTGTATATAGACAGTATAGACAGTAGTTATATAGGATGGTGTATATAGACAGTATAGACAGTAGTTATATAGGATGGTGTGTATCGACAGTAGTTATATAGGAGGGTGTATATAGACAGTAGCTATACAGGATGTTGTGTATAGACAGTAGTTATATAGGATGGTGTATATAGACAGCAGTTATATAGGATGGTGTGTATAGACAGTAGTTATATAGGAGGGTGTATATAGACAGTAGTTATATAGGATGTGTATAGACAGTAGTTATATAGGAGGGTGTATATAGACAGTATAGACAGTAGTTATATAGGATGGTGTGTATCGACAGTAGTTATATAGGAGGGTGTATATAGACAGTAGCTATACAGGATGTTGTGTATAGACAGTAGTTATATAGGATAGTGTATATAGACAGCAGTTATATAGGATGGTGTGTATAGACAGTAGTTATATAGGAGGGTGTATATAGACAGTATAGACAGTAGTTATATAGGATGGTGTGTATCGACAGTAGTTATATAGGAGGGTGTATATAGACAGTAGCTATACAGGATGTTGTGTATAGACAGTAGTTATATAGGATGGCGTATATAGACAGCAGTTATATAGGATGGTGTGTATAGACAGTAGTTACATAGGAGGGTGTATATAGACAGTAGTTATATAGGATGTGTATAGACAGTAGTTATATAGGATGGTGTGTATAGACAGCAGTTTTATATAGGATGGTGTGTATAGACAGTAGATATATAGGATGGTGTATATAGACAGTATAGACAGTAGTTATACAGGATGGTGTGTATAGACAGAAGTTATATAGGATGGTGTGTATAGACAGTAGTTATATAGGATGGTGTTTATAGACAGTATAGACAGTAGTTATATAGGAGGGTGTATATAGACAGTAGTTATATAGGATGTGTATAGACAGTAGTTATAAAGGATGGTGTGTATAGACAGCAGTTATATAGGATGGTTTGTATAGACAGTAGTTATATAGGATGGTGTGTATCGACAGTAGTTATATAGGAGGGTGTATATAGACAGTAGCTATACAGGATGTTGTGTATAGACAGTAGTTATATAGGATGGTGTATATAGACAGCAGTTATATAGGATGCTGTGTATAGACAGTATAGACAGTAGTTATATAGGATGGTTTGTATAGACAGTAGTTATACAGAATGGTGTGTATAGACAGCAGTTATATAGGATGGTTTGTATAGACAGTAGTTATATAGGATGGTGTGTATCGACAGTAGTTATATAGGAGGGTGTATATAGACAGTAGCTATACAGGATGTTGTGTATAGACAGTAGTTATTATAGGAAGGTGTATATAGACAGTAGTTATATAGGATGGTGTGTATAGACAGTATTTATATAGGATGGTGTATATAGACAGTAGTTATAAAGGATGGTGTGTATAGACAGTAGTTATTATAGGATGGTGTGTATAGACAGTAGTTATATAGGATGGTGTGTATAAACAGTAGTTATTATAGGATGGTGTGTATAGACCGTAGTCATATAGGATGGTGTGTATAGACCGTAGATATATAGAATGGTGTGTATAGACCGTAGTTATATAAGATGGTGTGTATAGACCGTAGTTATATAGGATGGTGTATATAGACAGTAGTTTTATAGAATGGTGTATACAGACAGTATAGACAGTATATGAATTGAAAAGGTGTGTACAGCAGTAGTTATATAGGAGGGTGTATATAGACAGTAGTTATATAGGATGTGTATAGACAGTAGTTATATAGGATGGTGTGTATAGACAGTAGTTATATAGGATGGTTTGTATAGGCAGTAGTTATATAGGATGGTGTGTATAGACAGTAGTTATTATAAGATGGTGTGTATAGAGATAAGTTATATATAGGATGGTTTGTATAGACAGTAGTTATATAAGATGGTGTGTATAGACAGAAGTTATATAGGATGTTGTGTATAGACAGTATAGACAGTAGTTATATAGGAGGGTGTGTATAGACAGTAGTTATATAAGGTGGTGTATATAGACAGTAGTTATATAGGATGGTGTGTATAGACAGTAGTTATATAGGATGGTGTGTATAGACAGTAGTTATATAAGATGGTGTGTATAGACAGTAGTTATATAGGATGGTGTGTATAGACAGTATAGACAGTAGTTATATAGGAGGGTGTATATAGACAGTAGCTATACAGGATGTTGTGTATAGACAGTAGTTATATAGGATGGTGTATATAGACAGCAGTTATATAGGATGGTGTGTATAGACAGTAGTTATATAGGAGGGTGTATATAGACAGTAGTTATATAGGATGTGTATAGACAGTAGTTATATAGGATGGTGTGTATAGACAGAAGTTATATAGGATGGTGTGTATAGACAGTAGATATATAGGATGGTGTATATAGACAGTATAGACAGTAGTTATACAGGATGGTGTGTATAGACAGAAGTTATATAGGATGGTGTGTATAGACAGTAGTTATATAGGATGGTGTTTATAGACAGTATAGACAGTAGTTATATAGGAGGGTGTATATAGACAGTAGTTATATAGGATGGTTTGTATAGACAGTAGTTATAAAGGATGGTGTGTATAGACAGCAGTTATATAGGATGCTGTGTATAGACAGTATAGACAGTAGTTATATAGGATGGTTTGTATAGACAGTAGTTATACAGAATGGTGTGTATAGACAGCAGTTATATAGGATGGTTTGTATAGACAGTAGTTCTATAGGATGGTGTGTATAGACAGTAGTTATTATAAGATGGTGTGTATAGACAGCAGTTATATAGGATGGTGTGTATAGACAGTAGTTATATAGGAGGGTGTATATAGACAGTAGTTATATAGGATGTGTATAGACAGTAGTTATATAGGATGGTGTGTATAGACAGTAGTTATATAGGATGGTGTGTATAGACAGTAGATATATAGGATGGTGTATATAGACAGTATAGACAGTAGTTATACAGGATGGTGTGTATAGACAGAAGTTATATAGGATGGTGTGTATAGACAGTAGTTATATAGGATGGTGTGTATAGACAGTAGACAGTAGTTATATAGGAGGGTGTATATAGACAGTAGTTTTATAGGATGTGTATAGACAGTAGTTATAAAGGATGGTGTGTATAGACAGCAGTTATATAGGATGGTTGGTATAGACAGTAGTTATATAGAATGGTGTATATAGACAGTATAGACAGTAGTTATATAGGAGGGTGTATATAGACAGTAGTTATATAGGATGTGTATAGACAGTAGTTATATAGGATGGTGTGTATAGACAGTAGTTAAAAAGGATGGTTTGTATAGGCAGTAGTTATATAGGATGGTGTGTATAGACAGTAGTTATTATAAGATGGTGTGTATAGACAGAAGTTATATATAGGATGGTTTGTATAGACAGTAGTTATATAAGATGGTGTGTATAGACAGAAGTTATATAGGATGGTGTGTATAGACAGTATAGACAGTAGTTATATAGGAGGGTGTGTATAGACAGGAGTTATATAAGGTGGTGTATATAGACAGTAGTTATATAGGATGGTGTGTATAGACAGTAGTTATATAGGATGGTGTGTATAGACAGTAGTTATATAAGATGGTGTGTATAGACAGTAGTTATATAGGATGGTGTGTATAGACAGTATAGACAGTAGTTATATAGGAGGGTGTATATAGACAGTAGCTATACAGGATGTTGTGTATAGACAGTAGTTATATAGGATGGTGTATATAGACAGCAGTTATATAGGATGGTGTGTATAGACAGTAGTTATATAGGAGGGTGTGTATAGACAGTAGTTATATAGGATGTGTATAGACAGTAGTTATATAGGATGGTGTGTATAGACAGAAGTTATATAGGGAGGTGTGTATAGACAGTAGATATATAGGATGGTGTATATAGACAGTATAGACAGTAGTTATACAGGATGGTGTGTATAGACAGAAGTTATATAGGATGGTGTGTATAGACAGTAGTTATATAGGATGGTGTGTATAGACAGTATAGACAGTAGTTATATAGGAGGGTGTATATAGACAGTAGTTATATAGGATGTGTATAGACAGTAGTTATAAAGGATGGTGTGTATAGACAGCAGTTATATAGGATGGTTTGTATAGACAGTAGTTATATAGGATGGTGTGTATAGACAGCAGTTATATAGGATGCTGTGTATAGACAGTATAGACAGTAGTTATATAGGATGGTGTGTATCGACAGTAGTTATATAGGAGGGTGTATATAGACAGTAGCTATACAGGATGTTGTGTATAGACAGTAGTTATATAGGATGGTGTATATAGACAGCAGTTATATAGGATGCTGTGTATAGACAGTATAGACAGTAGTTATATAGGATGGTTTGTATAGACAGTAGTTATACAGAATGGTGTGTATAGACAGCAGTTATATAGGATGGTTTGTATAGACAGTAGTTCTATAGGATGGTGTGTATCGACAGTAGTTATATAGGAGGGTGTATATAGACAGTAGCTATACAGGATGTTGTGTATAGACAGTAGTTATTATAGGATGGTGTATATAGACAGTAGTTATATAGGATGGTGTGTATAGACAGTATTTATATAGGATGGTGTATATAGACAGTAGTTATAAAGGATGGTGTGTATAGACAGTAGTTATTATAGGATGGTGTGTATAGACAGTAGTTATATAGGATGGTGTGTATAAACAGTAGTTATTATAGGATGGTGTGTATAGACCGTAGTTATATAGGATGGTGTGTATAGACCGTAGTTATATAGAATGGTGTGTATAGACCTTAGTTATATAGGATGGTGTGTATAGACCGTAGTTATATAGGATGGTGTATATAGACAGTAGTTATATAGAATGGTGTATACAGACAGTAGTTATATAGGATAGTGTATATAGACAGTAGTTATATAGAATGGTGTATACAGACAGTATAGACAGTATATGAATTGAAAAGGTGTGTACAGCAGTAGTTATATAGAATGGTGTATATAGACAGTATAGACAGTAGTTATATAGGAGGGTGTATATAGACAGTAGTTATATAGGATGTGTATAGACAGTAGTTATATAGGATGGTGTGTATAGACAGAAGTTATATAGAATGATTTGTATAGACAGGAGATTTATAGGATGGTGTGTATAGACACTAGTTATATAGGGTGGTGTGTATAGACAGTTGTTATATAGGAGGGTGTATATAGACAGTAGTTATATAGGATGGTTTGTATAGACAGTATAGACAGTAGTTATATAAGATGGTGTGTATAGACAGACGTTATATAAGATGGTGTATATAGACAGTAGTTATATAGGATGGTTTGTATAGACAGTATAGACAGTAGTTATATAGGATGGTGTGTATAGACAGTAGTTATATAGGATGGTGTATATAGACAGCAGTTATGTAGGATGGTGTGAATAGACAGTAACAACAATAGTTATATAGGAGGGTGTATATAGACAGTAGTTATATAGGATGGTGTGTATAGACAGTAGTTCTATAGGATGGTGTGTATAGACATCAGTTATATAGGATGGTGTGAATAGACAGTAATGACAATAGTTATATAGGAGGGTGTATGTAGACAGTAGTTATATAGGATGGTGTGTATAGACAGTAGTTATATAGGATGGTGTGTATAGACAGTAGTTCTATAGGATGGTGTGTATAGACAGTAGTTATATAGGATGGTGTGTATAGACAGTAGTTATATAGGATGGTGTGTATAGACAGTAGTTATATAGGATGGTGTGTATAGACACTAGTTATATAGGGTGGTGTGTATAGACAGTACTTCTATAGCATGGTGTGTATAGACAGTTGTTATATAGGAGGGTGTATATAGACAGTAGTTATATAGGATGGTTTGTATAGACAGTATAGACAGTAGTTATATAAGATGGTGTGTATAGACAGACGTTATATAAGATGGTGTATATAGACAGTAGTTATATAGGATGGTTTGTATAGACAGTATAGACAGTAGTTATATAGGATGGTGTGTATAGACAGTAGTTATATAGGATGGTGTATATAGACAGCAGTTATGTAGGATGGTGTGAATAGACAGTAACAACAATAGTTATATAGGAGGGTGTATATAGACAGTAGTTATATAGGATGGTGTGTATAGACAGTAGTTCTATAGGATGGTGTGTATAGACATCAGTTATATAGGATGGTGTGAATAGACAGTAATGACAATAGTTATATACGAGGGTGTATGTAGACAGTAGTTATATAGGATGGTGTGTATAGACAGTAGTTCTATAGGATGGTGTATATAGAAAGTAGTTATACAGGATGGTGTATTTAGACAGTAGTTATATAGGATGGTGTATATAGACAGTAATTCTATAGGATGGTGTATATAGACAGTAGTTATATAGGATGGTGTATATAGACAGTAGTTATATAGGATGGTGTGTATAGACAGTAGTTATATAGGATGGTGTATATAGAAAGTAGTTATGTAGGATGGTGTGTATAGACAGTATAGACAGTAGTTATATAGGATGGTGTATATAGACAGTAGTTAAACAGGATGGTGTGTATAGACAGTAGTTATATAGGATGCTGTGTATAGACAGTATAGACAGTAGTTATATAGGATGGTTTGTATAGACAGTAGTTATATAGAATGGTGTGTGTAGAGATAAGTTATACAGGATGGTGTGTATAGACAGTAGTTATATAGGATGGTGTATATAGACAGTAGTTATATAGGATGCTGTGTATAGACAGTAGTTATATAGGATGCTGTGTATAGACAGTGGTTTATAGGATGGTGTGTATAGACAGAAGTTATATAGGATGGTGTGTATAGACAGTAGTTATATAGGATGCTGTGTATAGACAGTAGTTATAAAGGATGGTGTGTATAGACAGTAGTTATACAGAATGGTGTGTGTAGAGATAAGTTATATAGGATGGTGTATATAGACAGTAGTTATATAGGATGCTGTGTATAGACAGTAGTTATATAGGATGGTGTATATAGACAGTAGTTATACAGGATGGTGTGTATAGACAGAAGTTATATAGGATGGTTTGTATAGACAGTAGTTATATAAGATGGTGTGTATAGACAGTAGTTATACAGGATGGTGTGTATAGACAGTAGTTATATAGGTTGGTGTTTATAGACAGTATAGACAGTATTTATATAGGAGGGTGTATATAGACAATAGTTATATAGGATGTTGTGTATAGACATTAGTTATATAGGATGGTGTATATAGACAGTAGTTATATAGGATGGTGTATATAGACAGTATAGACAGTAGTTATATAGGATGGTGTGTATAGACAGTAGTTATATAGAATGGTGTATATAGACAGTAGTTATATAGGATGGTGTATATAGACAGTAGTTATATAGGATGGTGTATATAGACAGTAGTTATATAGAATGGTGTATATAGACAGTAGTTATATAGAATGGTGTATACAGACAGTATAGACAGTAGTTATATAGGAGGGTGTATATAGACAGTAGTTATATAGGATGGTGTATACAGACAGTAGTTATATAGGATGGTGTATATAGACAGTAGTCATATAGAATGGTGTATACAGACAGTATAGACAGTAGTTATATAGGAGGGTGTATATAGACAGTAGTTATATAGAATGGTGTATACAGACAGTATAGACAGTAGTTATATAGGATGGTGTATATAGACAGTAGTTATATAGGAGGGTGTATATAGACAGTAGTTATATAGGATGGTGTATACAGACAGTATAGACAGTATATGAATTGAAAAGGTGTGTACAGCAGTAGTTATATAAGGGGAGCCATTACTAGAATACAGCATATACATACAGTATGACGTGGGTAAAACAGCCTGGAAATATTATTCAAGTGACCAGCGTTCAATGACATAGGGCAGCAGTCTCTAAGACGTTTGGGTAGAGTACTGGCTGGTAGCCAGCTAATGACAATAACTAAGATTCAGGCCAGGGTAGAGTACTGGCTGGTAGCCAGCTAATGACAGTAACTAAGATTCAGGCCAGGGTAGAGGACTGGCCAGAAGAGGACTGGCCACCCCACATAGCCTGGTTCCTCTCTAGGTTAATAATCTCCACCCAGCACAGCCAGAAGAGGACTGGCCACCCCTCATAGCCTGGTTCCTCTCTAGGTTAATAATCTCCACCCAGCACAGCCAGAAGAGGACTGGCCACCCCTCATAGCCTGGTTCCTCTCTAGGTTTCTTCCTAGGTTTTGGCCTTTCTAGGGAGTTTTTCCTAGCCACCGTGCTTCTACACCTGCATTGCTTGCTGTTTGGTGTTTTAGGCTGGGTTTCTGTACAGCACTTTGAGATATCAGCTGATGTACGAAGGGCAATATAAATACATTTGATTTGATTTGATTTTGGTACTGGGCGGAGGCCGGGTAGTGCAATCTGTCCAATCAGTCTCTCTGTCCAATCAGTCTCTCTGTCCAATCAGTGTCTCTGTCCAAGCAGTCTCTCTGTCCAATCAGTCTCTCTGTCCAATCAGTCTCTCTGTCCAAGCTACTGTCTCCGCCGTCTAGATGTCAGCAGGGTGAACAGGCCGCGGCTCGGGTGGTTGAGGAGCTGTAGATGTCCTGAGAGAGCAAGCAGAAGGCCCCCGGTGATGCGTTAGGCTCACCTCCTGGGCTCGGCCTGTCAGGAAGTCTAGGACCCAGTTGTACAGGGCAGGGTTCAGACCCAGGGCCCTGGGCATAGTAATGAGTTTATAGGGCACGGTGATGTTGAAGTCTGAGCTGTAGTCGATGGACAGCATTCTTACATAGGTATTTCTTTTGTCCAGGTGGGATAGGGCTTTTTGCGTTTTCCCTGGTGCACTCCATCATTCGTGAGCTGGCTGCTCATTCTAAATAGTATAATCTAATCCATTCAAAACAGTGGCAGTATGTGAAGCAGTGGTCAAATCCAGATTTTTGACAAAAGCAAAATAAGTTATACTGTTGTTCAAATGCACAAATCGCTTTATATCTCTTCTCAAAAACATAACAGGTTGTTCGAAAACTTGGCATCATATTTCAAGCTGTTTTGTTGACAGCTCAATCCACCCCTCACCCCGGGTATTCAGACAATCAGCGAGCGCCACTACAACCAGCTGTGAACGTTTCGGAATGATTGCTGATACGTTTAGCTATTTGCCTGCCAGAGCCATAACTATATTTCAAGTAGACACCGAAAATACAAAATACACAACCGACTTTAATGAGACATGTTGTTTTGGGTTACTAGTATAACATAATATATAATATAACATGATACAGTGCCTTGCGAAAGTATTCGGCCCCCTTGAACTTTGCGACCTTTTGCCACATTTCAGGCTTCAAACATAAAGATATAAAACTGTATTTTTTTGTGAAGAATCAACAACAAGTGGGACACAATCATGAAGTGGAACGACATTTATTGGATATTTCAAACTTTTTTAACAAATCAAAAACTGAAAAATTGGGCGTGCAAAATTATTCAGCCCCTTTACTTTCAGTGCAGCAAACTCTCTCCAGAAGTTCAGTGAGGATCTCTGAATGATCCAATGTTGACCTAAATGACTAATGATGATAAATACAATCCACCTGTGTGTAATCAAGTCTCCGTATAAATGCACTTGCACTGTGATAGTCTCAGAGGTCCGTTAAAAGCGCAGAGAGCATCATGAAGAACAAGGAACACACCAGGCAGGTCCGAGATACTGTTGTGAAGAAGTTTAAAGCCGGATTTGGATACAAAAAGATTTCCCAAGCTTTAAACATCCCAAGGAGCACTGTGCAAGCGATAATATTGAAATGGAAGGAGGATCAGACCACTGCAAATCTACCAAGACCTGGCTTTCCCTCTAAACTTTCAGCTCATACAAGGAGAAGACTGATCAGAGATGCAGCCAAGAGGCCCATGATCACTCTGGATGAACTGCAGAGATCTACAGCTGAGGTGGGAGACTCTGTCCATAGGACAACAATCAGTCGTATATTGCACAAATCTGGCCTTTATGGAAGAGTGGCAAGAAGAAAGCCATTTCTTAAAGATATCCATAAAAAGTGTAGTTTAAAGTTTGCCACAAGCCACCTGGGAGACACACCAAACATGTGGAAGAAGGTGCTCTGGTCAGATGAAACCAAAATTGAAGTTTTTGGCAACAATGCAAAACGTTATGTTTGGCGTAAAAGCAACACAGCTCATCACCCTGAACACACATCCCCACTGTCAAACATGGTGGTGGCAGCATCATGGTTTGGGCCTGCTTTTCTTCAGCAGGGACAGGGAAGATGGTTAAAATTGATGGGAAGATGGATGGAGCCAAATACAGGACCATTCTGGAAGAAAACCTGATGGAGTCTGCAAAAGACCTGAGACTGGGATGGAGATTTGTCTTCCAACAAGACAATGATCCAAAACATAAAGCAAATTCTACAATGGAATGGTTCAAAATTAACCATATCCAGGTGTTAGAATGGCCAAGTCAAAGTCCAGACCTGAATCCAATCGAGAATCTGTGGAAAGAACTGAAAACTGCTGTTCACAAATGCTCTCCATCCAACCTCACTGAGCTCGAGCTGTTTTGCAAGGAGGAATGGGAAAACATTTCAGTCTCTCGATGTGCAAAACTGATAGAGACATACCCCAAGCGACTTACAGCTGTAATCGCAGCAAAAGGTGGCGCTACAAAGTATTAACTTAAGGGGGCTGAATAATATTGCACACCCAATTTTTCAGTTTTTGATTTGTTAAAAAAGTTTGAAATATCCAATAAATGTCGTTCCACTTCATGATTGTGTCCCACTTGTTGTTGATTCTTCACAAAAAAATACAGTTTTATATCTTTATGTTTGAAGCCTGAAATGTGGCAAAAGGTCGCAAAGTTCAAGGGGGCCGAATACTTTCGCAAGGCACTGTATATATAATATACTGCATAACTTAAAATATATAATATATTACATATAATATAGAACACATAATATACAGTTGAAGTCGGAAGTTTACATACACCTTAGCCAAATACTGTAACGGCTGTTGGAAGGAGAGGACCAAGGTGCAGCGTGGTATGTGTCCATATTTATTTAATGAACACAGAAATAACAAAAATAACAAAGGGAATGACCGAAACAGTTCTGGCTGGTGCAGACACACAACAGAAAACAATCACCCACAACTCAAAATAGGAAAACAGGCTGCCTAAGTATGGTTCTCAATCAGAGACAACAATTGCCAGCTGCCTCTGATTGGGAACCATACCAGGCCAAAACACATAGAGATATATAACATAGAATGCCCACCCCAACTCACGCCCTGACCAATCTAAAATAGAGACATAAAAAAGGAACTAAGGTCAGGACGTGACAAATGCATTTAAACTCAGTATTTCACAATTCCTGACATTTAATCCAAGTAAAAAATGCCATGTTTTAGGTCAGTTAGGATCACCACTTTATATTAAGAATGTGAAATGTCAGAATAATAGTAGAGAGAATGATTTATTTCAGCTTTTATTTCGTTCATCACATTCCAGTGGGTCAGAAGTTTACATACACTCAATTAGTATTACGTTTTGGGTAGCCTTCCACAATCTTCCCACAATAAATTGGTTGCATTTTGGCCCATTCCTCCTGACAGAGCTGGTGTAAAAATAAGTCAGGTTTGTTGGCCTCCTTGCCCGCACATGCTTTTTCAGTTCTGGCCACAAATCGTCTATGAAATTGAGGTCAGGGCTTTGTGATGGCCACTCCAATACATTGCCTTTGTTACCCTTAAGCCATTTTGCCACAACTTTGGAAGTATGCTTGAGGTCATTGTTCATTTGGAAGACCCATTTGCGACCAAGCTTTAACTTCTTGACTGATGTCTTGAGATGTTGCTTCAAAATATCCACATCATTTTCCTCCCACATGATGCCATCTATTTTGTGAAGTGCACCAGTTCCTCCTGCAGCAAAGCACCCCCACACCATGATGCTGCCACCACCCGTGCTTCACGGTTTTGATTGTGTATTTCGGCTTGCAAGCCTCCCCCTTTTTCCTCCTAACATAACGATGGACATTATGGCCAAGCAGATCTATTTTTGTTTCATCAGACCAGAGGACATTTGTCCAAAAAGTATGATCTTTGTCCCGATGTGCAATTGAAAACCGTAGTCTGGCTTTTTTTTATGGCGGTTTTGGAGCAGTGGCTTCTTCCTTGCTGAGCGGCCTTTCAGGTTATGTCGATATAGGGACGCGTTTTACTGTGGATATAGATACTTTTGTTCCTGTTTCCTCCAGCATCTTCACAAGGTCCTTTGCTGTTGTTCTGGGATTGATTTGCACTTTTTGCACCAAAGTACGTTCATCTCTAGGAGACAGGACGTGTCATATTATATATTATATGTTGTATAACATATAATATATAACATATAAAATACTGTATAGCATAAAACATAATATATACCATATAATATATAACATATACCATATAATATATCACATATAATATACTCTATAACATATAATATATAACATATACCATACAATATATCACATATAATATACTCTATAACATATAATATATAACATATACCATATACTCTATAACATATAATATACTCTATAACATATAATATATCACATAATACATATAATATATAACATAATACATATAATATATACCATATAATATATAACATAATACATATAATATATACCATATAATATATATAATATATAACATAATACATATAATATATAACATAATACATATAATATATAACATAATACATATAATATATAACATATAATACATATAATATATATAATAATAACATATAATATATAACATAATACATATAATATATAATATATAATATATAATAATATATAACATAATACATATAATATATAACATATAATATAATATAATATATAACATATAATATATAACATAATACATATATATATATAACATATAATATATAACATAATACATATAATATATAACATATACATATAATATATAACATAATACATATAATATATATACATATATATATAATATAAACATATAATATATAACATATAATATATATAATACATATAATATATATATAATATATCACATAATACATATAATATATAACATAATACATATAATATATAACATATAATATATAACATAATACATATAATATATAACATAATACATATAATATATAACATAATACATATAATATATACCATATAATATATAACATAATACATATAATATATAACATATAATGTATAACATAATACATATAATATATAATATAAACATATAATATATAACATATATATATAACATAATACATATAATATATAATATAATACATATAATATATAACATAATACATATAATATATAACATATAATATATAACATAATACATATAATATATAACATATAATATATAACATAATATATAATATAATACATATAATATATAACATAATACATATAATATATAACATATAATATATAACATAATACATATAACATAATACATATAATATATAACATAATACATATAATATATAACATATAATATATAATATATAACATATAATATATAACATATAATATATAACATAATAAATATAATATATAACATAATATATAATATATAATATATACATATAATATATAACATATAATATATAACATATAACATATAACATATATATAATATATAACATAATACATATAATATATAACATAATACATATAATATATAACATAATATATATATATATATAAACATATAATATATAACATATAATATATAACATAATAAATATAATATATAACATAATACATATATAATATATAAATAATACATATAATATATAACATAATACATATAATATATAACATAATACATATAATATATAATAATAATACATATATATATATAACATATAATATATAACATATAATATATAACATAATAAATATAATATATAACATAATACATATAATATATAACATAATACATATAATATATAATATAATATATATAATATATAACATAATACATATAATATATAACATATAATATATAACATATAATATATAACATAATAAATATAATATATAACATAATACATATAATATATAACATATAATATATAACATAATACATATAATATATAACATAATATATATAATATATAACATATAATGTATTACATATAATATATAACATAATACATATAATATGTAACATATAATATATAACATAATACATATAATATATAACGTATCACATAATACATATAATATGTAACATATAATATATAACATAATACATATAATATATAACGTATCACATAATACATATAATATATAACATAATACATATAATATATAACGTATCACATAATACATATAATATATAACATAATACATATAATATGTAACATATAATATATAACATAAAACATATAATATATAACGTATCACATAATACATATAATATATACCAGTGCCCTGGTCAAAAGTAGTTGCTATATATGGAATAGATTGCCATTTGGGATGGAGCCTCATTGTGTCTTGCCTTAGATCCTATTGCGGCTCTCAGCTCAGCAGGATCTCTTTTCCTGTCTGTCTGAGAGGGGCCACACGACCAAAGGCAATCATCAGATGCCCAAGGGTCACGTGTAGGTTCCTGGAAGACACTTTCCATATACGTTCTCTCTCTCATCCAGCTAAGTCTTTCAATCTCAACCTTTTTCATACATTTTATATTTAACCTTTATTTAACTAGGCAAGTCAGTTATGAACAAATGATTATTTACAATAATTGCCTACACCGGGAAAAGCCCGGACGACGCTGGGCCAATTGTGCAGTTGTCTGTAGTGACGCCTTTAGCACTGAGATAAGGTGGCTGTGCCACTTGGGAGCCCTCTACAGCAAAGTCTCACAACTCAATCGCTGTTTGAAAACTGTTTTCTGCCCCTCCCAAAAGATAGAATTTGTAGATAATTGTCCCTCTTTCTGGGACTCACCCGCAAACAGGACCAAGCCTGACCTGCGGAGGAGTGACGGACTCCATCCTAGCTGGAGGGGTGCTCTCATCTTATCTACCAACATAGACAGGGCTCTAACTCCTCTAGCTCCACAATGAAATAGGGTGCAGGCCAGGCAGCAGGCTGTGAGCCAGCCTGCCAGCTTAGTGGAGTCTGCCACTAGCACAGTCAGTGTACTTAGCTCAGCTATCCCCATTGAGACCGTGTCTGTGCCTCGACCAAGGTTGGGCAAAACTAAACATGGCGGTGTTCGCCTTAGAAATCTCACTAGGATAAAGACCACCTCCATTCCTGTTAGATCCCTTACTTCAAAGCCAATTATAGTCAATGAACTAATCACTGATCATAATCTTGATGTGATAGGCCTGACTGAAACATGACTTAAGCCTGATGAATGTACTGTGTTAAATGAGGCCTCACCTCCTGGCTACACTAGTGACCATATCCCCAGTGCATCCCACAAAGGCGGAGGTGTTGCTAACATTTACTATAGCAAATGTCAATTTACAATTAAAAAAAAACGTTTTCGTCTTTTGAGCTTCTAGTCATGAAATCTATGCAGCAACTCAATCACCTTTTATAGCTACTGTTTACAGACCTCCTGGACCATATACAGTGTTCCTCACTGTTCCCTGAATTCCTATCGGACCTTGTAGTCATAGGAGATAATATTCACATTTTTGGTGACTTTAATATTCACATGGAAAAGTCCACAGACCCACTCCAAAAGGCTTTCGGAGCCATCATCGACTCAATGGGTTTTGTCCAACATGTCTCTGGACCCACTCACTGTCACAGTCATACTCTGAACCTAGTTTTGTCCCATGGAATAAATGTTGAGGATCTTAATGTTTTTCCTCATAATCCTGGACTATCGGCCCACCATTTTATTATGTTTGCAATTGCAACAAATTATCTGCTCAGACCCCAACCAAGGAACATCAAAAGTCGTGCTATAAATTCACAGACAACACAAAGATTCCTTGATGTCCTTCCAGATTCCCTCTGTCTACCCAAGGACACCAGAGGACAAAAATCAGTTAACCACCTAACTGAGGAACTCAATTTAACCTTGCGCAATACCCTAGATGCAGTTGCACCCCTAAAAACTAAAAACATTTCTCATAAGAAACTAGCTCCCTGGTACACAGAAAATACCCGAGCTCTGAGGCAAGCTTCCAGAAAATTGGAACGGAAATGGCGGCACACCAAATTGGAAGTCTTCCGACTAGCTTGGAAAGACAGTACCGTGCAGTATTGAAGAGCCCTTACTGCTGCTCGATCATCCTATTTTTCCAACTTAATTGAGGAAAATAAGAACAACCCAAAATTCCTTTTTGATACTGTCACAAAGCTAACTAAAAAGCATGATTCCCCAAGAGAGGATGGCTTTCACTTCAGCAGTAATAAATTCATGAACTTCTTTGAGGAAATATCATGATTATTAGAAAGCAAATTACGGACTCCTCTTTAAATCTGCGTATTCCTTCAAAGCTCAGTTGTCCTGAGTCTGCACAACTCTGCCAAGACCTAGGATCAAGAGAGACGCTCAAGTGTTTTAGTACTATATCTCTTGACACAATGATGAAAATAATCATGGCCTCTAAACCTTCCAGCTGCATACTGGACCCAATTCCAACTAAACTACTGAAAGAGCTACTTCCTGTGCTTGGCCCTCCTATGTTGAACATAATAAACGGCTCTCTATCCACCAGATGTGTACCAAACTCACTAAAAGTGGCAGTAATAAGGCCTCTCTTGAAAAAGCCCAACCTTGACCCAGAAAATATAAAAAACCTTCGGCCTATATCAAATCTTCCATTCCTCTCAAAATTTTTAGAAAAGGCTGTTGCGCAAGCAACTCACTGCCTTCCTGAAGACAAACAATGTATACGAAATGCTTCAGTCTGGTTTTAGACCCCATCATAGCACTGAGACTGCACTTGCGAAGGTGGTAAATGACCTTTTAATGGCATCAGACCAAGGCTCTGCATCTGTCCTCGTGCTCCTAGACCTTAGTGCTGCTTTTGATACCATTGATCACCACATTCTTTTGGAGAGATTGGAAACCCAAATTGGTCTACACGGACAAGTTCTGGCCTGGTTTAGATCTTATCTGTCAGAAAGATATCAGTTTGTCTCTGTGAATGGTTTGTCCTCTGACAAATCAACTGTAAATGTCGGTGTTCCTCAAGATTCTGTTTTAGGACCCCTATTGTTTTCACTATATATTTTCCCTCTGGGGATGTCATTCGAAAACATAATGTTAACTTTCACTGCTATGCGGATGACACACAGCTGTGTAACATCTACGTAACATTGCAAAAATCAGAAACGTTCTGTCCAAAAATGATGCAGAAAAATTAATCCATGCTTTTGTAACTTCGAGGTTCGACTACTGCAATGCTCTACTTTCCGGCTACCCGGATAAAGCACTAAATTAACTTCAGTAGGTGTTAAATACGGCTGCTAGAATCCTGACTAGAACCAAAAAATTTGATCATATTACTCCAGTGCTAACCTCCCTACACTGGCTTCCTGTCAAGGCAAGGGCTGATTTCAAGGTTTTACTGCTAACCTACAAAGCATTACATGGGCTTGCTCCTACCTATCTCTCTGATTTGGTCCTGCCATACATACCTACACGTACGCTACGGTCACAAGACGCAGACCTCCTAATTGTCCCTATAATTTCTAAGCAAACAGCTGGAGGCAGGGCTTTCTCCTATAGAGCTCCATTTTTATGGAATGGTCTGCCTACCCATGTGAGAGATGCAAACCTGGTCTCAACCTTTAAGTCTTTACTGAAGACTCATCTCTTCAGTAGGACATATTATTGAGTGTAGTCTGGCCCAGGAGTGGGAAGGTGAACGGAAAGGTTCTGGAGCAATGAACCGCCCTTGCTGTCTCTGCCTGACCGGTTCCCCTCTTTCCACTGGGATTCTCTACCTCTAACCCTATTACAGGGGCTGAGTCACTGGCTTACTAGGGCTCTTTCATACCGTCCCTAGGAGCGGTGCGTCACTTGAGTGGGTTGAGTCACTGATGTGATCTTCCTGTCTGGGTTGGCGCACCCCCTTGTGTTGTGCCGTGGCGGAGATCTTTGTGGGCTTTACTCGGCCTTGTCTCAGGATGGTAAGTTGGTGGTTGAAGATATCCCTCTAGTGGTGTGGGGGCTGTGCTTTGGCAAAGTGGGTGGGGTTATATCCTTCCTGTTTGGCCCTGTCCGGGGTGTCATCGGATGGGGCCACAGTGTCTCCTGACCCCTCCTGTCTCAGCCTCCAGTATTTATTCTGCAGTAGTTTATGTGTCGGGGGGCTAGGGTCAGTTTGTTATATCTGGAGTACTTCTCCTGTCCTATCCGGTGTCCTGTGTGAATTTAAGTATGCTCTCTCTAATTCTCTCTTTCTCTCTTTCTTTCTTTCTCTCTCTCGGAGGACCTGAGCCCAAGGACCATGCCTCAGGACTACCTGACATGATGATGACTCCTTGCTGTCCCCAGTCCACCTGGCCATGCTGCTGCTCCAGTTTCAACTGTTCTGCCTGTGATTATTATTATTTGACCATGCTGGTCATTTATGAACATTTGAACATCTTGGCCATGTTCTGTTATAATCTCCACCCGGCATAGCCAGAAGAGGACTGGCCACCCCTCAGAGCCTGGTTCCTCTCTAGGTTTCTTCCTAGGTTTTAGTTTTGGCCTTTCTAGGGAGTTTTTCTAGCCACCGTGCTTCTACACCTGCATTGCTTGCTGTTTGGGGTTTTAGGCTGGGTTTCTGTACAGCACTTTGAGATATCAGCTGATGTACGAAGGGCTATATAAATGAATTTGATTTGATTTGATTTGGATTTCTTAGAAGAAAGGAGAGGTGTTTTTTTGTTTTGGTCAGATAGTTATTTGAGAACATCTTAGATTCTAAAATATTGTCTTGTTATTTCATCAAAATGCATCAGACATGCATTTTCTTTCAGAAATACAGTACATGTTGACAAGGAATCACATCTCGTTCAATATATAATATAATATATAATATAGTAAAATCTCAGAAAAGTACATAAGTATATAAACGTGACTTCTGACAGGTCTTGATATTTCCAGTTTTTAATACTTTAAACCCTTTAAAGGTCAAATCTTTCACGTTGAAATGAAACACCTCAACCTGTAAAATGTTCAGGAACGGAAGACATTTCATTTCTTAACTTTGATTTTTGCCCTTTGCCTTACGAGGCGGCACAGCAGCAGTGTGAATATATGCATCCCAAATGGCACCTTATTTCCTACGTAGTGCACTACATTAGACCAGATCACCATGGACAGAGAGATAGGCTCCCTATTGGCTCTGGTCAAAATAAGTGCACTCTGTACAGAATAGGGCCCCATTTGGGATACAACCACTCAATGCTGCTTTGTCGCCTCGTAAGGGCTGGTTGGGCTGATTGTGGATAAAGTAAAGCCCCCTGGGAGGTGGGCCTCCTCTGAAGCGGCAGTGGCTTCCTGTGGAGGGTCCCTGAGGTATCCTCCCACCCCTAGTTATCCTCCCAGGAAGATAAAAGAGAACTCAGCCTGAAGCAGACAGATGTCCCCGCTAACTTCCAACTAGGGGAATTGTTAGATATCGCTCTTCCATTTTAAATCACATATATGGATCAAAAGACTTCCCAAAATGGCTGAGGCTAGGAACTAGGAGTTTCTGCTCCAGATTAGACTTTGATAGTCGACAAACGACATAGGGGAGAGAGAGAGAGAGAGGGAGACAGAGAGAGAGGAGAGAGAGAGAGAGAGAGAGAGAGAGGAGAGAGAGAGAGAGAGAGGAGAGAGAGAGAGAGAGAGGAGAGAGAGAGAGAGAGAGAGAGAGAGAGAGAGAGAGAGAGAGAGAGAGAAGCTTGTCCAATCGGTGATCAAATACCTTCTGGGAGAAAGGGAGCGTGTGATGCAATTTCTGTGGTTGATTTCTCCAGTGAATATCTCCAGACGATATGTCAAACAGGTAGATAGCAGTAACATGAGGCGGGGGGGGGGCTTCGAGAAACTAAATGGAACAATTTAACTTTCACATTGACAAGAGATTGTAATGTTAATGATATTAAAAGAAGCAGGATTTAGACCAGATACACTTGGTACTATTCAGAGAAAACCAGAGTCCAGCCAGAGGTCAGTTGTGTCCCAAGTGGCACCCTATCCTCTATACAGTGCTTTTGAAAAGTATTCAGACACCTTGACTTTTTCCACATGTTGTTACGTTTACAGCCTTACTCTAAAAATGGATGTAAAAAAAAAACAATCTCATCAATCTACACACAATACCTCGTAATTACAAAGCAAAAAACAGGAAATATACCATTGTCAATATTCAGACCCTTTACTCGGTACTTTGTTGAAGCATCTTTGGCAGCAATTACAGTCTCGAGTCTTCTTGGGTTTGACGCTACAAGCTTGGCACACCTGTATTTAGGGAGTTTTTCCCATTCTTCTCTGCAGATCCTCTCAAGCTCATTACAGGTTGCATGGGGAGCGTCGAGGCACAGCTATTTTCAGGTCTCTCCAGAGACATTTGATCAGGTTCAAGTCCGGGCTCTGGCTGCCACTCAAGGAAATTCAGAGACTTGTCCCAAAGCCAACCCTGTGTTGTCTTGGCTGTGTGCTTAGGGGTCGTTGTCCTGTGGGAAGGTGAACCTTCACCCCAGTCTGAGGTCCTGAGCACTCTGGAGCAGGTTTTCATCAAGGATCTCTCTGTACCTTGCTCTGTTCATCTTTCCCTTGATCCTGACTAGTCTCCCAGTCCCTGCTGCTGAAAACATCCCCACAGCATGATGCTGCCACCACCATAGGGATGGTGACAGGTTTTCTCCAGAGGTGATGCTTGGCATTCAGGCCAAAGAATTCAATCTTGGTTTCATGAGACCAGAAATCTTGTTTTTCATTTTCTTTAGCTGCCTTTTAGCAATCTCCAAGCGGACTATCATGTGCCTTTTACTGAGGAGTGGCTGGCCATTCAGGGGGACTGTTTAATGTATCCCTTCAATTTGTGTTCAAGACCAGGAACTATGTACCATTTATATACTCTTAACAAACCTTTCATTGTCTGTTGGCTGTCATAGAAATGTTTCCTTCTTTTTGTTGTCCTTCTGGAAGGTTCCCCCATCTCCACAGAGGAACTCTGGAGCTCTTTCACAGGGTTTTTGTTCACCTCTCTGACCAAGGCGCTTCTCTCCGATTGCTCAATATGGCCTGTTTTTGCTTCGTCATTATGAGGTATTGTGAGTAGATTGATGAGGAAAACTTACTTTAATACATTTTAGAACAAGGCTGTAACGTAACAAAATGTGGAAAAAAAATCAAGGGGTCTGAATAGTTTCTGAAGGCCCTACGGCCTATTCAGAGTCCAGCCTTTCACTCAGTAAGAGAGAGCCTGCATTCAAAATGCCTACCACTACTTTTGACCAGCTCATATGGGTGTGCACTATATTGAATCCGGTGCCATTTGTGACGTGGCCCCAGACGGAGGACTACCTCTGGGAGAGGATGTTGTGTCCCAAAGGACACCATATACTCTATATATACAGTAGTGCACTACTTTTTGAGCAGAGCCCTATGGACCCTGGTCAAAAGTAGTGGACTATATAGGGAACAGGATGCCATTTGGAACGTACTCATAGTGACTGCAGGCTGTGAGGTGTGTTCTGGTCTGGTCAGGAGAGATAAAGAGTCTCCAGTCAATCTGTCCACTGACTCAAAGCTACTTTCTTATCAGCCTACGTCCCAAATGACACCCCATCCACTATGTAGTGCACTTCGTTTGACCATGGATCCATAGGGCAATATCTAGGGAATAGGTTGCTGTTTGGCAGGCACACCAGAAATTAAAACCCAGTTAAGTCCACCTCACCACCGACCGGTCTGCTGCCACTACCACTACAGAAGAGAGTGTTACACCACTAAACTGAAGTCCAGATTAGATCAGGAAGTACTGAAGCTAAGTACTCACCACTCTAAAGGGCGACATTTTGACTATGTTAAGAAATGCTGCTATTGTGGATAATCCTATCACTTCGAACACTTGTTGTGGCATATATCTAAAAACTGTTGTTAGCGTCTGAATCGTAGCAGAATTTGTTCTTAAGATACTTTTTGTCTTTGAAATAAGTAGAAGCTTAACAGAAATGGTTTCACAAAACAGAAATAACAAACCACCCTCAAGTCAACACCACACTTTTTGTTTGTTATTTGTTTGTTATGGCTTTCATTTCTATGTTTTGGAACGCAACAGTTACTAGCGATGGAATCGTAGCAGTTTTTGTACTTTTTTTTGGTACTTTTGTTTGAAGCTGGGCATTAGAATCTTAGTTTCACACACTTACTTCAAGTCAACAACAAACAGCCCTCTGAACAAGGTAACACGGGATTGAGAGAGTTAACATTCAGAAGGGATTGAGAGGGTTCAGATTCAGAAGGATTGAGAGGGTTCAGATTCAGAATGGATTGAGAGGGTTCAGATTCAGAAGGGTTTGTTAGGGTTCAGATTCAGAAGGATTGAGAGGTTAAGATTCAGAAGGGATTGAGAGGGTTCAGATTCAGAAGGGTTTGTGAGGGTTCAGATTCAGAAGGGTTTGTGAGGGTTCAGATTCAGAAGGGTTTGTGAGGGTTCAGATTCAGAAGGGTTTGTGAGGGTTCAGATTCAGAAGGGTTTGTGAGGGTTCAGATTCAGAAGGGTTTGTGAGGGTTCAGATTCAGAAGGGTTTGTGTGTATGCGGTTCAGTAGGACCTAGTGTACATTAGGTTTGTTTCCCCCTTCAGGCTAGATTTCCCTCCTCCCTGTCTAAAATGGCTGAAGGGCTGGACACAGTGCACTAAAGTACACTACATGAGCAAAAGTATGTGGACACCTGCATGTCGAACATCGCATTCCAAAATCATGGCCATTAATATGGAGTTGGTCCCCCCACTTTGCTGCTATAACAGCCTCCACTCTTCTGGGAAGGCTTTCCACTAGATGTTGGAACATTGCTGCTATAAAACAGCCTCCACTCTTCTGGGAAGGTTTTCCACTAGATGTTGGAACATTGCTGCTGTAACAGCCTCCACTCCTCTGGGAAGGCTTTCCACTAGATGTTGGAACATTGCTGCTATAACAGCCTCCACTCTTCAGGGAAGGCTTTCTACTAGATGTTGGAACATTGCTGCTATAACAGCCTCCACTCCTCTGGGAAGTCTTTCCACTAGATGTTGGAACATTGTCCCTATAACAGCCTCCACTCTTCTGGGAAGGCTTTCCACTAGATGTTGGAACATTGCTGCTATAACAGCCTCCACTCTTCTGGGAAGGCTTTCCACTAGATGTTGGAACATTGCTGCTATAACAGCCTCCACTCTTCTGGGAAGGCTTTCCACTAGATGTTGGAACATTGCTGCTATAACAGCCTCCACTCTTCTGGGAAGGCTTTCCACTAGATGTTGGAACATTGCTGCTATAACAGCCTCCACTCTTCAGGGAAGGCTTTCTACTAGATGTTGGAACATTGCTGCTATAACAGCCTCCACTCTTCTGGGAAGGCTTTCCACTAGATGTTGGAACATTGCTGCTATAACAGCCTCCACTCTTCTGGGAAGGCTTTCCACTAGATGTTGGAACATTGCTGTGGGGGATTTGCTTCCATTCAGCCAGAAGAGCATTAGTGAGGTCAGGCACTGATGTTGGGCGATTAGACCTGGCTTGCAGTCAAGGTTCCAATTCATCCCAAAGGTGTTCGATGAGGTTGAGGTCAGGGCTTTGTTAGGGCCAGTCAAGCTCTTCCACACAAATCGACAAACTATTTCTGTATGGACCTCGCTTTGTGCACGGGGGGCATTGTCATGTTGAAACAGGAAAGGGCCTTCCCCAAACTGTTGCAATAAAGTTGAAAGCACAGAATCGTATAGAATGTCATTGTATGCTGCAGTGTTAAGATTTCCCTTCACTGGAACTAAGGGGCCCGAACCATGAAAAACAGACCATTATTCCTCCTCCACCAAACTTAACAGGTGGCACTATACTTTGGGGCAGGTAGCGTTCTCCCGTCATCCACCAAACCCAGATTCATCCTTCTGACTGCCAGATGGTGAAGCGTGGTTCATCACTCCAGAGAACTCGTTTCCACTTCTCCAGAGTCCAATGGCGGCGAGCTTTTACACCACTCCAGCCGACGCTTGGCACTGCGCATGGTGATCTTAGGCTTGTGTGTGGCTGCTCGGCCATGGAAACCCATTTCATGAAGCTCCTGATGGACAGTTCGTATACTGATGTAACCAATGGTTACTACTGTTACTCCTACTACTACTACTACTACTACTGTTACTACTACTACTACTGCAGTTAATACTACTACTACTACTACTGTTAGTACTACTACTACTACCACTGTTACTACTACTACTACTAGTACTACTACTACTACTACTGTTACTCCTATTACTACTACTACTGTTACTCCTACTACTACTACTACCACCACTACTACTACTGCTTCCAATACTACTATTACTACTACTACTGTTACTACTACTACTACTACTACTACTACTACTACTACTGTTACTACTACTACTCCTACCACTACTACTGTTACTACTACCACTACTACTACTACTTCTACTACTACTACTACTACTATTGTTACTATTAATACTGCTACTTCTGTTACTACTACTACTACTACTCCTACTGTTACTACTAATACTACTGTTACTACAACTACTATTATTACTACTACTACTACTACTGTTACTACTACTACTACCACTGTTACTACTACTAATAATAATGTTACACCAACTACTACTACAACAGTGAATACTACTACTACTACTGTTACTACTACTACTACTACTATTACGGTTACAACTACTACTACTGTTACTACTACTACTACTACTACTACTACTACTGCAAATGTTACTACTACTACTACTACTACTACTACTACTACTACTGTTAGTACTACTACTACTACTACTACTACTAATGTTACTACTACTACTACTCCTACTACTATGACTACTAATGTTACTACTACTACTACTACTACTATGACTACTAATGTTACTACTACTACTACTACTAACTACTACTACTACTACTATTAATACTACTACTACTACTGCTACTACCACTACTACTACTACTACTACTATTAATAATACTACTACTACTACTGCTACTACCCCTACTACTACTACTACTACTACCACTACTACTACTACCACTACTACTACTACTACTACTACTACTACTACTACTACTACTACTACTACTAATACTACTACTACCACTACTACTACTACTACTACTACTACTACTACTACTACTACTACCACTACTACTACCACAACAGTGAATACTACTACTACTGTTACTACTACTACTACTACTACGGTTACAACTACTACTACTGTTAGTACTACTACTACTTCTTCTACTGCTAATGTTACTACTACTACTACTACTACTACTACTACTACTGTTAGTACTACTACTACTACTACTGTTAGTACTACTACTACTACTACTACTACTACTAATGTTACTACTACTACTACTACCACTACTACCACTACCACTACTACTACTACTACTACTACTACTACTACTACTACTACTACTACCACTACCACTACTACTACTACTAATACTACTACTACTACTACTACTACTATGGTTACAGCTACTACTTCAACCACTACTACTACTACCGCTACTACTACTACTGTTACTACAACTACTACTACTGTTACTACTACAACTGTTACTACTACTACTACTACTACTACTACTACTACTACTACTACTACTACTACTACTTAGGGTAGGGTTAGGGTTAGGGTAAGGGTTAGAGTTACAGTTAGGGTAGGGTTAGGGTAGGGTTAGGGTTAGGGTAGGGTTAGGGTTAGGGTAGGTTCGGCTTAGGATAGAGTTAGGGTTAGGGTAGGGTAGGGTAGGGTAGGGTTAGGGTTAGGGTAGGGTAAGGGTTAGGGTTAGGGAGTAGGGTTAGGGTAGGGTTAGGTTTAGGGTTAGGCTTAGGTTTAGGGTAGGGTTAGGTTTAGGGTAGGGTTAGGGTAGGGTTAGGGTTAGGGTAGAGTTAGGGTTAGGTTAGGGTTAGGGTTAGGGTAGGGTTAGGGTAGAGTTAGGGTAGGGTTAGGGTTAGGGTTAGGGTTAGGGTAGGGTTGGGTTAGGGGTAGAGTTAGGGTTAGGTTAGGGTTAGGGTTAGGGTAGGGTTAGGGTAGGTTTAGGGTTAGGGTAGGGTAGGGTTAGGGTTAGGGTTAGGTTTAGGTTTAGGGTAGGGTTAGGTTTAGGGTAGGGTTAGGGTTAGGGTAGGGTTAGGGTTAGGGTAGGGTTAGGGTTAGGGCAGGGTTAGGGTTAGGGTTAGGGTAGGGTAGGGTTAGGGTAGGGTTAGGTTAGGGTTAGGGTTAGGGTTAGGGTGGGTTCTGGTTAGGGTTAGGGTTAGGGTTAGGGTAGGGTTAGGGTTAGGGTAGGGTTAGGGTTAGGGTATTGTAGGGCAGGGTTAGGGTTAGGGTTAGGGTAGGGTAGGGTAGGGTAGGGGGTAGGGTTAGGGTTAGGGTTAGGGTTAGGGTTAGGGTAGGGTTAGGGTTAGGGTAGGGTTAGGGTTAGGGTTAGGGTTAGGGTTAGGGTTAGGGTTAGGGTTAGGGTTAGGGTTAGGGTAGGGTTAGGGTTAGGGTATTGTAGGGTAGGGTTAGGGTTAGGGTTAGGGTTAGGGTTAGGGTTAGGGTAGGGTTCGGGGTAGGGTAGGGTTAGGGTTAGGGTTAGGGTAGGGTTAGGGTTAGGGTTAGGGTAGGATAGGGTAGGGTAGGGTAGGGTTAGGGTAGGGTAGGGTAGGGTAGGGTTAGGGTTAGGGTTAGGGGTTAGGGTTAGGGTTAGGGTATTGTAGGGTAGGGTTAGGGTTAGGGTAGGGTTAGGCTTAGGGTAGGGTTCGGGGTAGGGTTAGGGTTAGGGTTAGGGTTAGGGTAGAGTTAGGTTAGGTTATGAATTTGTGTAGGGTTAAAAAGGGTCTGATTTGTCTTGTGGTGCGCAGGTCTATTGTTCTGTACCCCTCCAATCTGAATAAATTCTACTGTTAAAATACACCAGACTGACTCCTAAAAACCTTAACAAACGTACGTAGGTTCATATTGCTTCTATAAATGATGGTTTAGACCACCGTGCCACTCAGGAGGCCCCCCTCCCGTCTTCAGACTTGTTTTATCATGTTGGGACATTTTCAGACACCTCGTTAACTTTCAGAGGGCTGATGATGCTCTGACAAAATGCTCTTCAACCCTCTCTCCCCCTCTCCCTCTAAATCCCAACCACAGTGCACTGGGATTAAAGTTATCTGTATTGCAGCAGACTTGGCTTTAAATTATATTTGAAATAATTGAATTTAATGTATAATTTAAAAACCTGTTCGTGAAAAACCACATGAATGTCACGTGATCACGTGAAGCTGTTCCAAAACCACATGAATGTCACGTGATCACGTGAAGCTGTTCCAAAACCACATGAATGTCACGTGATCACGTGAAGCCGTTCCAAAACCACATGAATGTCACGTGATCACGTGAAGCCGTTCCAAAACCACATGAATGTCACGTGATCACGTGAAGCTGTTCCAAAACCACATGAATGTCACGTGATCACGTGAAGCCGTTCCAAAACCACATGAATGTCACGTGATCACGTGAAGCCGTTCCAAAACCACATGAATGTCACGTGATCACGTGAAGCTGTTCCAAAACCACATGAATGTCACGTGATCACGTGAAGCTGTTCCAAAACCACATGAATGTCACGTGATCACGTGAAGCTGTTCCAAAACACATGTTGTCACGTGATCACGTGAAGCCGTTCCAAAACCACATGAATGTCACGTGATCACGTGAAGCTGTTCCAAAACCACATGAATGTCACGTGATCACGTGAAGCTGTTCCAAAACCACATGAATGTCACGTGATCACGTGAAGCTGTTCCAAAACCACATGAATGTCACGTGATCACGTGAAGCTGTTCCAAAACCACATGAATGTCACGTGATCATGTGAAGCTGTTCCAAAACCACATGAATGTCACGTGATCACGTGAAGCTGTTCCAAAACCACATGAATGTCACGTGATCACGTGAAGCTGTTCCAAAACCACATGAATGTCACGTGATCATGTGAAGCTGTTCCAAAACCACATGAATGTCACGTGATCACGTGAAGCTGTTCCAAAACCACATGAATGTCACGTGATCACGTGAAGCCGTTCCAAAACCACATGAATGTCACGTGATCACGTGAAGCTGTTCCAAAACCACATGAATGTCACGTGATCACGTGAAGCTGTTCCAAAACCACATGAATGTCACGTGATCACGTGAAGCTGTTCCAAAACCACATGAATGTCACGTGATCACGTGAAGCCGTTCCAAAACCACATGAATGTCACGTGATCACGTCAATGAGACAATATGTGACACCATTTAAAGCATCATGTGATAACATTAAACTACACATGGGAAAACGTGATCACGTGAAAATATATATATTGTTTTTTTAAACATATTTTCAAATGATTTCAAGTGGAACATGTGATTTTTCCACATTTTTCCACAAATCATGTGTTTTTTCTGTAAGGGCAATAGAAACATCCCAAACCTGTAAACCTCACCCACCTGGTACTCCTAGCTTTTGTATTTTACTAGGCAAGTCAGTTAAGAACAACTTCTTATTTTAGAATGGAACAGTGGGTTAACTGCCTTGTTCAGTGAGAGAACAACAGATTTTTAGCTTGTCAGCTCGACTCGGGGATTCGATTAAGGAACCTTTCGGTTACTAGTAGTACTACTAGGCCCAGCATTCTAACCACTAGGCTACCTAGGACTAAAGCAAACACTGTGGGTCAGTTTCCCAGACACAGTTTAAGCTCAGTCATGGACTAAAAAAACACTTTCAATGGAGAATCTTCCATGAAAATGTGTGTTAGTCCAGAACTGAGCAGAAAAAACAAAAACTGGACCTAAAAGTTTTTGAAAGATGTCAAATAGTATTTGAACCCACGTCTGGTAGGTAGGCAGGCAGTCTGTTCTGACCTCACTCACTGACCTCACTGCTATGTAGCATTCCTGTGCCCTACCTGTAATTAACTGTAGTGAACAGACTGGCACAGGGATGCCATGTGTAGACCCTATGAGATAATGAAGATACAGATGCTGGAGGCTAATACACGGTCCAGCCAATTAGTCTCTCTGTGTTCCTCTATCACACAACAGAACTGAGAGGGAGAGAGAGATGGAGAGATGAGGATGGAGGAGAGGAGAGGACAGGAGAGGAGAGGAGAGGAGGAGGGTTTGAGGATGGAGCGAGGAGAGGAGAGGAGAGGAGAGGGGATGGAGGAGAGGAGAGGAGAGGAGAGGAGAGGAGAGGAGAGGAGAGGAGAGGGAGAGAGGGAGAGGAGAGGAGAGGAGAGGAGAGGAGAGGAGAGGAGAGGAGAGGAGAGGAGAGGAGAGGAGAGGAGAGGGGGGATGGAGGAGAGGAGAGGAGAGGAGAGGAGAGGAGAGGAGAGGAGAGGAGAGGGAGGAGAGGAGAGGAGAGGAGAGGAGAGGAGAGGAGAGGAGAGGAGAGGAGAGGAGAGGAGAGGGGATTGAGGAGAGGAGAGGAGAGGGGATGGAGGAGAGGAGAGGAGATGGAGGAGAGGAGAGGAGAGGAGAGGAGAGGAGAGGAGAGGAGAGGGAGAGGAGAGGAGGAGGGAGAGGAGAGGAGAGGAGAGGAGAGGAGAGGAGAGGAGAGGAGAGGAGAGGAGAGGAGAGGAGAGGAGAGGAGAGGAGAGGAGAGGAGAGGAGAGTTGTCCCGATCCCTGGTACTAATGTTACCAAAGGAATTATTATGATGAGACAAAATGAAAAAAAATGGTTTCAGGGTAAATATCCAGACGTACTTGATCAGTTAACGATCTCGGTCCCAGTCTTCTGCACCCCAAATGGCAGCCTATTCCCTATTTAGTGTACTACTTTTGACCAGGGCCCCATAGGTAATAGGGTGTCATTTGGGGCACATTCACATTCGTATCTCACATTCATTGCCCATAACTTTATGAATGAGGATGATGATGTCATGCAGGGAGGGATTTCCCATCAGATTTGAATGGAGGATCTTTTTTTTCTTTTTTTTTGTAGTTCAATTAGGCACTTGTGTTTCATAGAGACAGCTATTGTGTGTCTGAAGGTGGAACTCCAATTCCCACCAGGCAGTTCCAGCTGGCCAGGAGAGCAGCTTCACATTCACAAAGTAATTATTCCCATAGCCTCCCTCAGGACCGGCTCCATAAGAAAGACATATGTCTGTTATTTTCTCAAGTCCTTAACATTCAATTGACATAGCAAAATTACATTGCATATTGTGTTTTATGTCAGGGGATTGGGAACAAACTGCTAGGATTGTATGTTCCCCCTGAAACATCCTCAGTCTCTTCCTGCTTGCTGCACAAGTGAGAGAGATATTTATTTTACCAGGTCAGTTGATTGAGAACACTGTCATTTATACCACCTGAGGAATAGTCGCAGGGGAGAGAGAGGAATGAGCCAATTGGAAGATGAGGATGATTAGGTAGCCATGATGGTATGACTACAGAGAGTTAAGCACACCTGTGTAACATCCCATCTGAAAGATAACACCTTACACATGTCCCCTATCACTACCATGGGATGTGTATTCATGTATGCATTATTAAGACCAGAGTGCCTGCTACTGGCCCTCCAACACCACTTCCAGGAGCATCTGGTCTCCCATCCAGGGACTGACCAGGACCAACCCAGCTTAGCTCTAGAGACAAGCCAGCAGTGGCATACAGGCTGATATGCTGCTGGCAAATCTGTTTCATCTGTGATGTTTTTTGATAGAGTGAGTGAGAGAGAGAGAGAGTTTGTTTTGATTAAGTTTGAAAAAGAGGTTGTTCTGATCATAATGATATGTCTTAGTTATGCTGATTTCCTTGTTTAGCTCTTTCTGATTTCACATCATCTAAGATCCAACAAGGTCTTCAGATGTTTTACTTGTAATTTTGTTTTTCCAGTTTCCTTTTGATAAACTCTTAACTCAAAAAAAACTAACAAACATCCCAGACGTTTGCAGGAAGTGTTAGGGGAAGTTACTCTGAAAATGTAGTTTACCTACTACACCTATACTAGCTACTGTAGTTTACCAAGCTACTGTTTAATTAACACTGGAAGAAGAGAAGCTATACAGTACTTCAGCTAGACCTTAAGAAAAATATAGTTTACTTAACTAAAGATACTTTGAAAAAGTAGTCTTTTTGAAAAATAAAAAGGTAATAAAAAATGTTCACCAAATATAACAAGTGAATATTGATTACAAATAAATTATAATAATCTGTGTGTCGGTGTGGTTGGAAGCCCAAGGGCTTTATATGAAAACCAGAGAGTTCACTACATCCATTATATGTTAGGGTTAGGGTTATATGAAAACCAGAGAGTTCACTACATCCATTATATGTTAGGGTTAGGGTTAGGGTTATATGAAAACCAGAGAGTTCACTACATCCATTATATGTTAGGGTTAGGGTTATATGAAAACCAGAGAGTTCACTACATCCATTATATGTTAGGGTTAGGGTTAGGGTTATATGAAAACCAGAGAGTTCACTACATCCATTATATGTTAGGGTTAGGGTTATATGAAAACCAGAGAGTTCACTACATCCATTATATGTTAGGGTTAGGGTTATATGAAAACCAGAGAGTTCACTACATCCATTATATGTTAGGGTTATATGAAAACCAGAGAGTTCACTACATCCATTATATGTTAGGGTTAGGGTTATATGAAAACCAGAGAGTTCACTACATCCATTATATGTTAGGGTTAGGGTTATATGAAAACCAGAGAGTTCACTACATCCATTATATGTTAGGGTTAGGGTTATATGAAAACCAGAGAGTTCACTACATCCATTATATGTTAGGGTTAGGGTTATATGAAAACCAGAGAGTTCACTACATCCAAACTACTTTGTTAGAAGGTATCATGTGTAAATCTCAAACGTCATGGACCACAAATTGGAACCGAAAAGTGATCATGAAACTGTTGGATCAAATGTATCATTTAATACATAATGTAATGTACATAATGTATCATTTAATTAAACACAGACATGAGGAAAAAAAGTGAGAAAATGGCAGAAAGGAAATTAAATTATTCTCCACCTCATTCACATTTTAGTTAATAGTTCAACTACCACCAAGCTACTGTTAAATACAGTTCAACTACCACCAAGCTACTGTTAAATACAGTTCAACTACCACCAAGCTACTGTTAAATATAGTTCAACTACCACCAAGCTACTGTTAAATACAGTTCAACTACCACCAAGCTACTGTTAAATATAGTTCAACTACCACCAAGCTACTGTTAAATACAGTTCAACTTCCACCAAGCTACTGTTAAATATAGTTCAACTACCACCAAGCTACTGTTAAATACAGTTCAACTACCACCAAGCTACTGTTAAATACAGTTCAACTACCACCAAGCTACTGTTAAATACAGTTCAACTACCACCAAGCTACTGTTAAATATAGTTCAACTACCACCAAGCTACTGTTAAATACAGTTCAACTACCACCAAGATACTGTTAAATATAGTTCAACTACCACCAAGCTACTGTTAAATATAGTTCAACTACCACCAAGCTACTGTTAAATACAGTTCAACTACCACCAAGCTACTGTTAAATATAGTTCAACTACCACCAAGCTACTGTTAAATATAGTTCACCTACCACCAAGCTACTGTTAAATACAGTTCAACTACCACCAAGCTACTGTTAAATATAGTTCAACTACCACCAAGCTACTGTTAAATACAGTTCAACTACCACCAAGCTACTGTTAAATATAGTTCAACTACCACCAAGCTACTGTTAAATACAGTTCAACTACCACCAAGCTACTGTTAAATATAGTTCAACTACCACCAAGCTACTGTTAAATACAGTTCAACTACCACCAAGCTACTGTTAAATATAGTTCAACTACCACCAAGCTACTGTTAAATACAGTTCAACTACCACCAAGCTACTGTTAAATATAGTTCAACTACCACCAAGCTACTGTTAAATATAGTTCAACTACCACCAAGCTACTGTTAAATATAGTTCAACTACCACCAAGCTATTGTTAAATATAGTTCAACTACCACCAAGCTACTGTTAAATATAGTTCAACTACCACCAAGCTACTGTTAAATATAGTTCAACTACCACCAATGTACTGTTAAATATAGTTCAACTACCACCAAGCTACTGTTAAATATAGTTCAACTACTGTTAAATATAGTTAAACTACCACTCAAGCTACTGTTAAATATAGTTCAACTACCACCAAGCTACTGTTAAATATAGTTCAACTACCACCAAGCTACTGTTAAATATAGTTCAACTACCACCAATGTACTGTTAAATATAGTTCAACTACCACCAAGCTACTGTTAAATATAGTTCAACTACCACCAAGCTACTGTTAAATATAGTTCAACTACCACCAAGCTACTGTTAAATATAGTTCAACTACCACCAAGCTACTGTTAAATATAGTTCAACTACCACCAAGCTACTGTTAAATATAGTTCAACTAACACATAGTTACTGTTAAATATAGTTCAACTACCACCAAGCTACTGTTAAATATAGTTCAACTACCATCAAGCTACTGTTAAATATAGTTCAACTACCACCAAGCTACTGTTAAATATAGTTCAACTAACACCACGCTATTGTTAAATATAGTTCAACTACCACCACGCTATTGTTAAATATAGTTCAACTACCACCAAGCTACTGTTAAATATAGTACAACTACAACCAAGCTACTGTTAAATATAGTTCAACTAACACCAAGCTACTGTTAAATATAGTTCAACTACCACCAAGCTACTGTTAAATATAGTACAACTACCACCAAGCTACTGTTAAATATAGTTCAACTAACACCACGCTATTGTTAAATATAGTTCAACTACCATCAAGCTACTGTTAAATATAGTTCAACTAACACCACGCTATTGTTAAATATAGTTCAACTACCATCACGCTATTGTTAAATATAGTTCAACTACCACCAAGCTACTGTTAAATATAGTTCAACTACCACCAAGCTACTGTTAAATATAGTTCAACTACCACCAAGCTACTGTTAAATATAGTTCAACTACCACCAAGCTACTGTTAAATATAGTTCAACTACCACCAAGCTACTGTTAAATATAGTTCAACTACCACCAAGCTACTGTTAAATATAGATAAACTACCACCAAGCTACTGTTAAATATAGTTCAACTACCACCAAGCTACTGTTAAATATAGATAAACTACCACCAAGCTACTGTTAAATATAGTTCAACTACCACCAAGCTACTGTTAAATATAGTTCAACTACCACCAAGCTACTGTTAAATATAGATAAACTACCACCAAGCTACTGTTAAATATAGTTCAACTACCACCAAGCTACTGTTAAATATAGTTCAACTACCACCAAGCTACTGTTAAATATAGATAAACTACCACCAAGCTACTGTTAAATATAGTTCAACTACCACCAAGCTCCTGTTAAATATAGATAAACTACCACCAAGCTACTGTTAAATATAGTTCAACTACCACCAAGCTACTGTTAAATATAGTTCAACTACCACCAAGCTACTGTTAAATATAGTTCAACTACCAAGCAAGCTACTGTTAAATATAGTTCAACTACCACCAAGCTACTGTTAAATACAGTTCAACTACCACCAAGCTACTGTTAAATATAGTTCAACTACCAAAGCTACTGTTAAATATAGTTCAACTACCACCAAGCTACTGTTAAATATAGTTCAACTACCACCAAGCTACTGTTAAATATAGTTCAACTACCACCAAGCTACTGTTAAATATAGTTCAACTACCACCAAGCTACTGTTAAATATAATACCACCAAGCTACTGTTAAATATAGTTACTGTTAAATATAGTTCAACTACCACCAAGCTACTGTTAAATATAGTTCAACTACCACCAAGCTACTGTTAAATATAGTTCAACTACCACCAAGCTACTGTTAAATATAGTTCAACTACCAATACTGTTAGTTAAATAAATAGTTCAACTAACACCACGCTATTGTTAAATATAGTTCAACTAACACCACGCTATTGTTAAATATAGTTCAACTACCACCAAGCTACTGTTAAATATAGTTCAACTACCACCAAGCTACTGTTAAATATAGTTCAACTACCACCAAGCTACTGTTAAATATAGTTCAACTACCACCAAGCTACTGTTAAATATAGTTCAACTAACACCACGCTATTGTTAAATATAGTTCAACTACCATCAAGCTACTGTTAAATATAGTTCAACTACCACCAAGCTACTGTTAAATATAGTTCAACTACCACCAAGCTACTGTTAAATATAGTTCAACTACCACCAAGCTCCTGTTAAATATAGATAAACTACCACCAAGCTACTGTTAAATATAGTTCAACTACCACCAAGCTACTGTTAAATATAGTTCAACTACCACCAAGCCTGTTAAATATAGATAAACTACCACCAAGCTACTGTTAAATATAGTTCAACTACCACCAAGCTACTGTTAAATATAGTTCAACTACCACCAAGCTACTGTTAAATATAGTTCAACTACCACCAAGCTACTGTTAAATATAGTTCAACTACCTACCAAGCTACTGTTAAATATAGTTCAACTACCACCAAGCTACTGTTAAATATAGTTCAACTACCACCAAGCTACTGTTAAATATAGATAAACTACCACCAAGCTACTGTTAAATATAGTTCAACTACCACCAAGCTACTGTTAAATATAGTTCAACTAAACTACTGTTAAATATAGATAAAGCACCAAGCTACTGTTAAATATAGTTCAACTACCACCAAGCTACTGTTAAATATAGATAAACTACCACCAAGCTACTGTTAAATATAGTTCAACTACCACCAAGCTACTGTTAAATATAGTTCAACTAACACATAGTTACTGTTAAATATAGTTCAACTACCACCAAGCTACTGTTAAATATAGTTCAACTACCACCAAGCTACTGTTAAATATAGTTCAACTACCACCAAGCTACTGTTAAATATAGTTCAACTACCACCACGCTATTGTTAAATATAGTTCAACTACCACCAGCTATTGTTAAATATAGTTCAACTACCACCAAGCTACTGTTAAATATAGTTCAACTACCACCAAGCTACTGTTAAATATAGATAAACTACCACCAAGCTACTGTTAAATATAGTTCAACTACCACCAAGCTACTGTTAAATATAGATAAACTACCACCAAGCTACTGTTAAATATAGTTCAACTAACACCACGCTATTGTTAAATATAGTTCAACTACCATCAAGCTACTGTTAAATATAGTTCAACTAACACCACGCTATTGTTAAATATAGTTCAACTACCATCACGCTATTGTTAAATATAGTTCAACTACCACCAAGCTACTGTTAAATATAGTTCAACTACCACCAAGCTACTGTTAAATATAGTACAACTACCACCAAGCTCCTGTTAAATATAGATAAACTACCACCAAGCTACTGTTAAATATAGTTCAACTACCACCAAGCTACTGTTAAATATAGTTCAACTACCACCAAGCTACTGTTAAATATAGATCAACTACCACCAAGCTACTGTTAAATATAGTTCAACTACCACCAAGCTACTGTTAAATATAGATAAACTACCACCAAGCTACTGTTAAATATAGTTCAACTACCACCAAGCTACTGTTAAATATAGATGAACTACCACCAAGCTACTGTTAAATATAGTTCAACTACCACCAAGCTACTGTTAAATATAGTTCAACTACCACCAAGCTACTGTTAAATATAGATAAACTACCACCAAGCTACTGTTAAATATAGTTCAACTACCACCAAGCTACTGTTAAATATAGTTCAACTACCACCAAGCTACTGTTAAATATAGATAAACTACCACCAAGCTACTGTTAAATATAGTTCAACTACCACCAAGCTCCTGTTAAATATAGATAAACTACCACCAAGCTACTGTTAAATATAGTTCAACTACCACCAAGCTACTGTTAAATATAGTTCAACTACCACCAAGCTACTGTTAAATATAGTTCAACTACCACCAAGCTACTGTTAAATATAGTTCAACTACCACCAAGCTACTGTTAAATATAGTTCAACTACCACCAAGCTACTGTTAAATATAGTTCAACTACCACCAAGCTACTGTTAAATATAGTTCAACTACCACCAAGCTACTGTTAAATATAGTTCAACTACCACCAAGCTACTGTTAAATATAGTTCAACTACCACCAATGTACTGTTAAATATAGTTCAACTACCACCAAGCTACTGTTAAATATAGTTCAACTACCACCAAGCTACTGTTAAATATAGTTCAACTACCACCAAGCTACTGTTAAATATAGTTCAACTACCACCAAGCTACTGTTAAATATAGTTCAACTAACACATAGTTACTGTTAAATATAGTTCAACTACCACCAAGCTACTGTTAAATATAGTTCAACTACCATCAAGCTACTGTTAAATATAGTTCAACTACCACCAAGCTACTGTTAAATATAGTTCAACTAACACCACGCTATTGTTAAATATAGTTCAACTACCATCACGCTATTGTTAAATATAGTTCAACTACCACCAAGCTACTGTTAAATATAGTTCAACTACCACCAAGCTACTGTTAAATATAGTACAACTACCACCAAGCTCCTGTTAAATATAGATAAACTACCACCAAGCTACTGTTAAATATAGTTCAACTACCACCAAGCTACTGTTAAATATAGTTCAACTACCACCAAGCTACTGTTAAATATAGATAAACTACCACCAAGCTACTGTTAAATATAGTTCAACTACCACCAAGCTACTGTTAAATATAGATAAACTACCACCAAGCTACTGTTAAATATAGTTCAACTACCACCAAGCTACTGTTAAATATAGATAAACTACCACCAAGCTACTGTTAAATATAGTTCAACTACCACCAAGCTACTGTTAAATATAGTTCAACTACCACCAAGCTACTGTTAAATATAGATAAACTACCACCAAGCTACTGTTAAATATAGTTCAACTACCACCAAGCTACTGTTAAATATAGATAAACTACCACCAAGCTACTGTTAAATATAGTTCAACTACCACCAAGCTCCTGTTAAATATAGATAAACTACCACCAAGCTACTGTTAAATATAGTTCAACTACCACCAAGCTACTGTTAAATATAGTTCAACTACCACCAAGCCACTGTTAAATATAGTTCAACTACCACCAAGCTACTGTTAAATATAGTACAACTACCACCAAGCTACTGTTAAATATAGTACAACTACCACCAAGCTACTGTTAAATATAGATAAACTACCACCAAGCTACTGTTACATATAGTTCAACTACCACCAAGCTACTGTTAAATACAGTTCAACTACCACCAAGCTACTGTTACATATAGTTCAACTACCACCAAGCTACTGTTAAATATAGATAAACTACCACCAAGCTACTGTTACATATAGTTCAACTACCACCAAGCTACTGTTAAATATAGTTCAACGACCACCAAGCTACTGTTAAATATAGATAAACTACCACCAAGCTACTGTTACATATAGATCAACTATTGTTTGAACTACATGTAGTTCACTACTTCCCTTAGTGAACGACATGGAGAAGGCATATGGAGAAGTATTCATCTTTACTGGCTAACAGCTAGCAACATCTCTCCATAGATAAATGATTTACTTCTCTCCCTTCTCTCTGTCTTCTACAGAATGAACAGCTCTGTATATATGAATAATTTACTCATCTCTCTTCTCTCTGTCATCGACGAACAGCTCTTTATGAATTAATGATTGACCTCTCTCTCTTCTCTATCATCTACGAACAGCTCTTTATAGATTAATGATTGACCTCTCTCTCTTCTCTGTCATCTACGAACAGCTCTTTATAGATTAATGATTGACCTCTCTCTCTTCTCTATCATCTACGAACAGCTCTTTATAGATTAATGATTGACCTCTCTCTCTTCTCTGTCATCTACGAACAGCTCTTTATAGATTAATGATTGACCTCTCTCTCTTCTCTGTCATCTACGAACAGCTCTTTCTAGATTAATGATTGACCTCTCTCTCTTCTCTATCATCTACGAACAGCTCTTTATAGATTAATGATTGACCTCTCTCTCTTCTCTGTCATCTACGAACAGCTCTTTATAGATTAATGATTGACCTCTCTCTCTTCTCTGTCATCTACGAACAGCTCTTTATAGATTAATGATTGACCTCTCTCTCTTCTCTATCACCTACGAACAGCTCTTTATAGATTAATGATTGACCTCTCTCTCTTCTCTATCACCTACGAACAGCTCTTTATAGATTAATGATTGACCTCTCTCTCTTCTCTGTCATCTACGAACAGCTCTTTATAGATTAATGATTGACCTCTCTCCTGTCTCCTCTACGTCCCAAATGGCACTGTATTCCTTATGGGCTCTTTTCAGAGGTAGAGCACTGAACAAGAAGTAAGGAAAGCGTCCTCATTCTTTACCCATGTCCTCTCCTCTGCTCCTCATTCTTTACCCATGTCCTCTCCTCTGCTCCTCATTTTTTACCCATGTCCTCTCCTCTGCTCCTCATTCTTTACCCATGTCTTCTGTTCCTCATTCTTTACCCATGTCCTCTGTTCCTCATTCTTTACCCTGTCCTCTACTCTGTTCCTCATTCTTTACCCATGTCCTCTATTCTGTTCCTCATTCTTTACCCTGTCCTCTACTCTGTTCCTCATTCTTTACCCTGTCCTCTCCTCTGTTCCTCATTCTTTACCCATGTCCTCTATTCTGTTCCTCATTCTTTACCCTGTCCTCTCCTCTGTTCCTCATTCTTTACCCATGTCCTCTATTCTGTTCCTCATTCTTTACCCTGTCCTCTACTCTGTTCCTCATTCTTTACCCATGTCCTCTATTCTGTTCCTCATTCTTTACCCTGTCCTCTCCTCTGTTCCTCATTCTTTACCCATGTCCTCTGTTCCTCATTCTTTACCCATGTCCTCTACTCTGTTCCTCATTCTTTACCCATGTCCTCTACTCTGTTCCTCATTCTTTACCCATGTCCTCTGTTCCTCATTCTTTACCCATGTCCTCTACTCTGTTCCTCATTCTTTACCCATGTCCTCTCCTCTGTTCCTCATTCTTTACCCATGTCCTCTCCTCTGCTCCTCATTCTTTACCCATGTCTTCTGTTCCTCATTCTTTACCCATGTCCTCTGTTCCTCATTCTTTACCCATGTCCTCTCCTCTGCTCCTCATTCTTTACCCATGTCTTCTGTTCCTCATTCTTTACCCATGTCCTCTGTTCCTCATTCTTTACCCTGTCCTCTACTCTGTTCCTCATTCTTTACCCTGTCCTCTCCTCTGTTCCTCATTCTTTACCCATGTCCTCTCCTCTGTTCCTCATTCTTTACCCATGTCCTCTACTCTGTTCCTCATTCTTTACCCATGTCCTCTCCTCTGTTCCTCATTCTTTACCCATGTCCTCTACTCTGTTCCTCATTCTTTACCCTGTCCTCTACTCTGTTCCTCATTCTTTACCCTGTCCTCTAATCTGTTCCTCATTCTTTACCCATGTCCTCTACTCTGTTCCTCATTCTTTACCCATGTCCTCTCCTCTGTTCCTCATTCTTTACCCATGTCCTCTATTCTGTTCCTCATTCTTTACCCATGTCCTCTGCTCCTCATTCTTTACCCATGTCTTCTGCTCCTCATTCTTTACCCATGTCCTCTATTCTGTTCCTCATTCTTTACCCATGTCCTCTATTCTGTTCCTCATTCTTTACCCATGTCCTCTATTCTGTTCCTCATTCTTTACCCATGTCCTCTATTCTGTTCCTCATTCTTTACCCATGTCCTCTATTCTGTTCCTCATTCTTTACCCTGTCCTCTGTTCCTCATTCTTTACCCATGTCCTCTCCTCTCCTCCTCATTCTTTACCCATGTCCTCTCCTCTCCTCCTCATTCTTTACCCATGTCCTCTCCTCTGTTCCTCATTCTTTACCCACGTCCTCTGCTCCTCATTCTTTACCCATGTCTTCTGTTCCTCATTCTTTACCTATGTCTTCTCCTCTGTTCAGCCCTCTGCTCAGAGCCTCAGAGGGAATGTACAGTAGAAATCCCTCTATGAAATGTTCAGTGACCGCTGGTATTTGGAAAATGGAAACTTAATAGCTTGTGCCATTTTGAGGAGTCGTGGAGAATTTCATTTCCAGTTTGCAGTTTCCAAGCACATGGGTATTGCTGCCACGGCTACTTGCAGGCGATGCTTCTGATTTAATAGAACACTGATCATAGAACCACCTAATGCTCTCCCCCCCTCTCTCACCTGCTCTCTCTCTCTCTCTCTCTCTCTCTCTCTCTCTCCCCTCTCTCTCTCTCTCTCTCTGTCCCTCTCTCTCTCTCTCTCTCTCTCTCTCTCCCTCTCTCTCTCTCTCTCTCTCTGTCCCTCTCTCTCTCCCTCTCTCTCTTCCTCTCTCTCTCTCACCTGCTCTCTCTCTCTCTCTCTCTCTCTCTCTCACCTGCTCTCTCTCTCTCTCTCTCTCTCTCTCACCTGCTCTCTCTCTCTTCCTCTCTCTCTCTCACCTGCTCTCTCTCTCTCTCTCTCTCTCTCTCTCTCTCTCACCTGCTCTCTCTCTCTCTCTCTCTCTCTCTCTCTCTCTCTCTCTCTCTCTCTCTCTCTCTCTCCCGTCTCAAAGTCAATCTCTCACTCTTTCTCCCTCTCCCTCTCTCTCCCTCCCTTCCTCCCTCCCTATCGCTCTCTCTCCTCCTCTCGATGTTGGTCTCTCTCTGTCGCTCTCTCTCTCCTCCTCTCGATGTTGGTCTCTCTCTCTCTCTCTCCACAATATAAGTAAAATAGTCCTAGTTTTTTCCTTTCTTGTCTCACTTGTTAAGTAAATATCTTAATTTGAGAAGGTGTGGTGACTACGTAGACAATACAGACAACCCCAGACAACCCTAGGCAACCCCAGACAACCCCAGACAACCCCAGGCCCCAGACAACTCAAGACAACCCCAGACAACCCCAGACAACCCAAGACAACCCTAGGCAACCCTAGGCCACCCCAAGCAACCCCAGACAACCCCAGGCAACCCCAGACAACCCCAGACAACACTAGGCAACCCCAGACAACCCCAGACAACCCCAGGCAACCCAAGACAACCCCAGACAACCCCAGACAACCCCAGACAACCCTAGGCAACCCTAGGCAACCCTAGGCAACCTCAGACAACCCCAGACAACCCCAGACAACCCTAGGCAACCCCAGACAACCCCAGGCAACCCCAGGCAACCCCAGACAGCCCAAGACAACCCCAGACAACCCCAGACAACCCCAGACTACCCCAGGCAACCCCAGACAACCCCAGACAACCCCAGGCAACCCCAGACAACCCCAGACAACCCAAGACAACCCCAGGCAACCCCAGACAACCCCAGGCAACCCCAGACCGGGTTTCAATCAAAGGAACCATGTCAACGTGTCTTTTAAAGGCAACTTCCCTCGACAATGTCCTAAGTACCTTTTATTAGAGTGGGTGAACACACAGGGACAGAACGTGTCACAGGATTATGCATAAACTAGTAAACATCATATATTCACGACGCAGAGTGACTATCAATGCCCTTGTTAGTACTTAGATGTTATTTATCTGTCAGGGATTGACTTGTAGAGACTCGTTAGAGGAGCTGAGCAGCAGAGCGGTGTCATCAGCCTGATAAATTATGTATGGTGTTTACATGTGGTATGAATGTGATCTAACTGGACTATTCAGCGTTGCACTTCTAGATACGACTGCTTCCTCATTATATCTGTTGAACTTGGAATATAAACAAACTCATTTATCAAAAGAAATTTGGCTAATTAGATAGAACAACATCTTTGATACAGTCGTCCGTGTTTCAACAAACTGTTGTCGAAGTATAGAAGTATTACGCCCGCTGGATAGCTTGTTGTTTTCAGAGTGATTCTCTGACGTCAGCAACAGGTGGCGACTGCACTTGGCTGACGACTGAAGCTATGTCCCAGTTCACTCTCCTATCTCTCCAAGTGTGCACTTGGCTGACGACTGAAGCTATGTCCCAGTTCACTCTCCTATCTCTCCAAGTGTGCACTTGGCTGAAGACTGAAGCTATGTCCCAGTTAACTCTCCTATCTCTCCAAGTGTGCACTTGGCTGAAGACTGAAGCTATGTCCCAGTTCACTCTCCTATCCTATCTCAGAACAGTAACACTGTTCTGTTTCCCCATTCAGCAGGCGGTACGGTAAGGACCTGTGTGTTGACGTTACATCGTATGCAAATGACCTTGCACGGGTAACTATTATTGGTTAATCAAAATGAATGTGTGGTGTTGATTACAACTGCAGTATTCAGAGTCTCTCTCTTTTTACAGGTAAATGTTCTGTTTTCTGTGCTTGTGTTTTGATTTACATGTCTGTCTTCAGGAACATGGCTGTTATCAGACCTCCATTATGTCCTGGTATTGTCTCCTTCCTTTATTGAAATGGATTTTATCCACTAACCATTTGTGTGGTGGCTGTGCAGGCGGCAGCGAGAGAGTGAGTCCCAAACGGTATCATTTTTTCCCCTTTATAGCGCACTACTTTTGACCAGTGGACTCGATAGCAGGGCACTACGCAGGGAACAAGTTGCTATTCGAGACGCAGACAGAGACTTTAATTCAATCTGAAACAGAGGAGTGAAGGGAGGCATGAACACATCAAAGGTCTCAGAGGAAGGGAGAGAAGCAGCGAGAGTGGCAGGCAGACAGACAGACAAGCAGGCAGACAGACAGACAGACATACAAGCAGGCAGACAGAAAAACAGACAGACAGACAGACAGACAGACAGACAGACAGACAGACAGACAGACAGACAGACAGACAGACAGGCAGACAGACAGGCAGGCAGGCAGGCAGGCAGACAGGCAGGCAGACAGGCAGGCAGACAGACGGAGAGACAGACAAGCAGGCAGACAGACAGACAAGCAGGCAGACAGACAGGCAGACAGACAGGCAGGCAGAGAGAAAAAAAACAGACAGCAGACAGACAGACAGACAGACAGACAGACAGACAGACAGACAGACAGACAGACAGACAGACAGACAGACAGACAGACAGACAGACAGACAGACAGACAGGCAGGCAGAGAGAAAAACAGACAGACAGACAGACAGACAGACAGACAGACAGACAGACAGACAGACAGACAGACAGACAGACAGACAGACAGACAGACAGGCAGACAGACAGACAGAGAGACAGGCAGACACACAGACAGACAGAAAAACAGGCACACAGACAGGCAAGCAGGCAGGCAGACATACAGGCAGGCAGACATACAGGCAGGCAGGCAGACAGACAGGCACACAGACAGACAGGCAAACAGACAGAGAGAGACAGACAGACAGACAGACAGACAGACAGACAGACAGACAGACAGACAGACAGACAGACAGACAGACAGACAGACAGACAGACAGACAGACAGACAGACAGACAGACAGACAGGCAGACAGACAGGCACGCGGGCAGGCAGACAGACAGACACGACAGACAGACAGACAGACAGACAGACAGACAGACAGACAGACAGACAGACAGACAGACAGACAGACAGACAGGCACACAGATATACAGACAGACAGACAGACAGACAGAAAGAGAGACAGGCAGACATATAGACAGAGAGACAGGCAATTAGGCAGACAGACAGGCAGGCAGACAGAAAAACAGACAGACAGAGAGACAGACAGACAGACAAACATGCAGCAGCAGTGTATAGTGTTCTCTCTCATTCTCTCAGTCCCTAAGCCTGTCTAACTCCCCTTTCTAAAATAAATGCCCTCTCCAGTTAATTGGTGGATGTGGCTGAGGTTGGGGCTCGTTCCACTCTCCCACGTCTCTCTCTCTACTGAAACTCCTCCTCTCCTCCTCTACTCTCTCTCCTCCTGGGAGGAGAAGGTCAGAGGGGAGGGGCCTCTGGCTTTCTAAACCAATGGGTTTTGAGAAGGAGGCGAGGAGAGAAGACGCAAGGAGTATGCAATTGCGATTCTCCCTGGGCAGTTTCATCAGAGAGGAAGGAGAGGAGGGTAGGGAGGAGAGAGAGAGGGTGGAGGGGAGAAGAGAGAGGAGAGAGGATGGAGGGGAGAGGAGAGAGAGAGGATGAGGGAGAGGAGAGAGAGAGGATGGAGGGAGAGGAGAGAGAGATGATGGAGGAGGAGAGAGGAGAGAGAGGAGGAACGAGGAGAGGATGCGAGGAGTATGCAATTGAGATCTCCCCCTTCCTCCTCCCATCCTCTCCCCTCTCCTCTCTCCTCCACTCTCCTCCTCCCATCCTCTCCTCTCCTCTCTCCTCCTCCAATCCTTTCCTCTGTCCTACTTTCTCCTCCTCCTCTCTCCACCTCCCAACCTCTCCTCCCTCCTCCTTCCATCTTCTCCTCTCTCCTCTCTCCTCTCTCCTACCCCTTCCTTTCCTCTCTTCTCCTCTTCCCTTTCTCTCCTCTCTTCTCCACTCTTCTATCTTCCTTTCCTCCTTTCCTCCTCTCCTTTCCTCTACTTCCTCTCCTCTCCTGCTCTCATCCTCCTCTCATCTCCCCCTCTCCTCTCTTTCACTTCTCCTCACCAAAAACAAAACCTCTATTCCTGTGGCCGGGGCACATTACTGCATAGTCACTGCACCAACATCCCCATGGTAACAGATATGTGCAACAGTCTCCCCTCTCTCTTCCTCTTCTTCATCCTCTCCCTCCCTCTATCTGCCTCCCCAGGTTTATTTCACTTCTCTTCAATAAGAAACCCAATGAGCTAAATAGTATACATTTGCAGTATTTCTTTCCCACAATGCAGTGTGTGGCAGAGGTGCAAGGGAAAGAAGAGGGAAAACATCTTAAGCAACAATCTGTCTGTTGAAAAATCACTTTTTACTTTTCCGTCTGGTTGCTATGGGAAACTGAGAGTGAACAGTAGCAGCCTTAGCAGAAGGAGCAGATGAATGTGTTCTATAGGACCCACTAGTTGATCGCCAATGGTGCTCTATTCAGCATACTACTTTTGACCAAGGCCCATATAGACAGAGAGAGAGGGAGACGAGAGAGAGACTTGAGAGAGAGAGAGAGAGAGATAGAGAGAGACTAAGGGCAACCAGTGAAGAACAAACACCATTGTAAATACACCCATATTTATGCTTATTTATTTGATCTTGTGTCCTTTAACCATTTGTACATTGTTAAAACACTGTATATATATATATAATATGACATTTGTAATGTCTTTACTGTTTTGAAACTTCTGTATGTGTAATGTTTACTGTTAATTTTTGTTGTTTTTCACTTTATATATTCACTTTATATATTATCTACCTCACTTGCTTTGGCAATGTTAACACATGTTTCCCATGCCAATAAAGCCCTTGAATTGAATTGAATTGACTAGAGAGAGAGAGAGCCAAGAGAGAGAGAGAGAGACTAGAGAGAGAGAGAGACTAGAGAGAGCCTAGAGAGAGAGGGAGAGACTGGAGAGAGAGACTAGAGAGAGAGAGAGAGAGATGAACCTGGAGAAGAGTCCCCTAAGCAAGCTTGTCCTGGGGCTCTGTTCACAAACACAAACACCCCCTACAGAGCCCCAGGACAGCAGCACAATTAGACCCAACCAAATCATGAGAAAACGAAAAGATAATTACTTGACACATTGGAAAGAATTAACAAAAAAGCAGAGCAAACTAGAATGCTATTTGGCCCTACACAGAGAGTACACAGCGGCAGAACCACTGTGACTGACCCAAAATTAAGGAAAGCTTTGACTATGTACAGACTCAGTGAGCATAGCCTTGCAATTGAGAAAGGCCGCCGTAGGCAGACATGGCTCTCAAGAGAAGACAGGCTATGTGCTCACTGCCCACAAAATGAGGTGGAAACTGAGCTGCACTTTCTAACTTCCTGCCCAATGTATGACCATATTAGAGACACATATTTCCCTCAGATTACACAGATCCACAAAGAATTAGAAAACAAATCCAATTTTGATAAACTCCCATATCTACTGGGTGAAATTCCACAGTGTGCCATCACAGCAGCAAGATGTGTGACCTGTTGCCACGAGAAAAGGGCAACCAGTGAAGAACACGCACCATTGTAAATAGAACCCATATTTATGCTTATTTATTTTATCTTGTGTCCTTTAACCATTTGTACATTGTTAAAACACTGTATATATATATAATATGACATTTGTAATGTCTTTATTGTTTTGAAACTTCTGTATGTGTAATGTTTACTGTTAATTTTTATTGTTTATTTCACTTTATATATTATCTACCTCACTTGCTTTGGCAATGTTAACTCATGTTTCCCATGCCAATAAAGCCCTTGAATTGAATTGAATTGAGAGAGAGAGAGAGAGAGAGAGAGCCTAGAGAGAGAGAGAGAGCCTAGAGAGAGAGAGAGAGAGAGCCTAGAGAGAGAGAGAGAGAGACTAGAGAAACTAGAGAGTGTGTGTCTGTGTGCTTGTATTTGTATATTTCAATGTACTTTACTCAAACCAGTGAATATCACTTATTATAAATGAGATCATTAACTATCAGCTCTTGGAATATCCAGGGCCACTCTTCACATTTTGGTCATAAAACAACAAATCCAGAATTGATTAAAAACATCAGGACATCCTAATCCTACTGGAAACATGGTGTCGTGGAGACATAGATACTCAGTGTCCCTCAGGCTATAGGGAAAGTTTACTACCATCAGTCAAACATAAAAATGTTAAACGGGGCCGAGACTCAGGTGGAATCATCATTTGGCATAAGCAGGACTTAGCACTGAATGAAATGAAAATAGGTACTAATCACATTTGGCTCAAACTTAACAAAAGGTACAATCTATTGTGACACTGATGTATACATATGTGCACCTTATGCTCATCCTTCAGATTCATCATGTTATGATGATCAGTTTCTTTTAACAATCTCCATACAGAAATCATTACATTTCAGGCAGAAGATAAAGTGAGGGAGGTAACCACCACATATTTGGACACCTCTCCTTGTACAGTGGCAGGTCTATTATAAATAATAGAAACAGTCCTGACCAAATACTGAACAAAAATGGGAAGGAGCTAGTGTCGAGCCTTAGGCCTGTACATGCTTAATGGTAGAATCAGAGTGGACTCTTTAGGTCAGTTTACTTACTGCTCAGATCTTGTTACAAGTGTAGTCAATTATGCTGTCACTGACATTGACCCCTCCTCCATTAGTGTATTCACTGTCAGACCACAGACACAATTGTCAGATCGGCGTGTTTCTGAAGAAATGAACCGGCAATATTCATTAAAAAAAACAGCCCAATAAACTCTGCAACATAAACCAATCGTACAGATGGGCTCCAAACAGTGCAGAGAGATTCATTGAAACATTGAACTCAAATGGAATGATATACTCTATACAGTTTTTCAATAGCTCACAGTACTAAAACAATAAAGATGGTGTCAATTCAGCTATTCAAAACATCAAATGCATATTTTTTAAAAACAGCATCGAAAGCAAATTTGAGAAAACCAAAGAAAATGCAACATCAGAAACAAAAAAACTAAATGTTTCTGAAAAATGGTTTGATAACGAATGTAAAACAATTAGAAAAAAACAAAGACAAATGTCAAATGAAAAACATAAGCATCAAAACAACCCAGAGCTATGTTATGACTAGAGACTCTGAAACAGTATAAACAAACACTGAAACGCAAGAAACTGAATTATACCAACAAGACACCTGATGAAATTGAAAACACAAAAGACCAAAATCAGTTCTGGAACATGTGGAACAGTACCCCCAAAGGTGTGGACTCCGGCTGAAAAACCTGAACCTATAGGGGAGGGTCCGGGTGGGCATCTACCCTCGGTGGGGGCTCCGGTGCTGGACGCAGCCCCCGCTCCGCTTGAGGCTCCCCCCACTTCGGTGGTGCCTCTGGTGCAGGGATCGTCGCCGGGACCTCCGGATCGTAGATCATCGCTGCAGGCTTCGGACTGGGGACCGCCGCTGGAGGCTCCGACCTGGGGACCGTCGCTGCAGGATCCGGACTGGGGACCGTCGCTGCAGGCTCCGGACTGGGGACCGTCGCTGGAGGCTCCAGACTGGGGATCGTCGCCGGGATCTCCGGACTGGGGACCGCCGCTGGAGGCTCCGGACTGGGGACCGTCGCTGCAGGCTCCGGACTGGGGACCGTTGCTGGAGGCTTCGTGTCATGGATTGTCACTGGAGGCTTCGTGCCATGGATCATCACTGGAGGCTTCGTACGTGGAACCGGAACAGGTCTCGCCGGACTGAGGAGACGTACTGGAGGCCTGGTACGTGGAACCGGAACAGGTCTCACCAGACTGGGGAGATGCACTGGAGGTCTCGAGCGTAGAGCTGGCACAAACCGTCCTGGCTGGATTATTTATTTTTATTTTTTATTTTGTATATTTTTTAACCTTTATTTAACCAGGTAGGCTAGTTGAGAACAAGTTCTCATTTACAACTGCGACCTGGCCAAGATAAAGCATAGCAGTGTGAACAGACAACAACATGGAGTAAACAATAAACAAGTCAATAACAAAAACACAGTAGAAAAAAAGAAAAAGAGTCTATATACATTGTGTGCAAAAGGCATGAGGAGGTAGGCGAATAATTACAATTTAGCAGATTAACACTGGAGTGATAAATGATCAGATGGTCATGTACAGATAGAGATACTGGTGTGCAAAAGAGCAGAAAAGTAAATAAATAAAAACAGTATGGGGATGAGGTAGGAAAATTGAGTGGGCTATTTACCGATGGACTATGTACAGCTGCAGCGATCGGTTAGCTGCTCAGATAGCAGATGTAGTTGGTGAGGGAGATAAAAGTCTCCAAGTTCAGCGATTTTTGCAATTCGTTCCAGTTACAGACAGCAGAGAATTGGAAGGAAAGGCGGCCAAATGAGGTGTTGGCTTTAGGGATGATCAGTGAGATACACCTGCTGGGGCGTGTGCTACTTGTGGGTGTTGCCATCATGACCAGTGAACTGCGATAAGGCGGAGCTTTATCTAGCATGGACTTGTAGATGACCTGGAGCCAGTGGGTCTGGCGACGAATATGTAGCGAGGACCAGCCGACTAGAGCATACAGATCGCAGTGGTGGGTGGTATAAGGTGCTTTAGTAACAAAACAGATGGCACTGTGATAAACTGCATCCAGTTTGCTGAGTAGAGTATTGGAAGCTTTTTTGTAGATGACATCGCCGAAGTCGAGGATCGGTAGGATAGTCAGTTTTACTAGGGTAAGTTTGGGGGCGTAAGTGAGTGATGCTTATTTTCGCCTGGCAAATGTGGGGTGCTGGCACTGGGCTGTGAATGCGCCCCGGAGACACAGTGCGCAGCGCTGGCGCAGGATATCCTGGGCCGAAGAGACGCACCAGAAACCAGGAGCGCTGAGCCGGCACAATCCGTCCTTGCTGAATGCCTACTCTAGCACGGCAAATGCGGAGAGCTGGCACAGAGCGCACCGGGCTGTGAATGCGCACTGGCGATACAGTGTGCATCACCGCATAACACTGTGCCTGACCGGTCACACGCTCCCCACAGTAAGCACAGGGAGTTGGCTCAGGTCTAAACCCTGACTCCGCCTCTCATGCTTGCATCAAGGTCGCGATCTCTGGTGTCGTCATTGTTCCTCCCTTGCTGCCTCCGTCTGCTCCCATGGAAGGCGATCCATTCCCGCCTGGATCTCCTCCCACGTCCAGGATCCTTTACCGTCTAAGATGTCCTTCCATGTCCAGTCCTCCTGGCCATGCTGCTTGGTCCGTTTTTGGTGGGATCTTCTGTACTGGCTCTCGTTTGTTGAATGAGGACCAAGGTGCAGCGTTGTAGGCGTACATCGTAACTTTATTGATGACACCAAACAAAAATAACAAAGTCAACAAACGAAAGTGCACAGTTCTGTAAGGCTAAGAAACTTAACAGAAAACAAGATCCCACAAAACCCAAACGGAAAATGACAACTTATATATGCTCCCCAATCAGAGACATTGATAGACAGCTGCCTCTGATTGGGAACCACACTCGGCTAAAAACAAAGAAATAGAAAAGATAGACTCTCCCACCCGAGTCTCACCCTGACCAACCAAACATAAGGAATAATAAGGATCTCTAAGGTCAGGGCGTGACAATGTGGAACATTTAAGCACGATAAAGCCACAAGAATTATCCATACAAGATGAAGGAATTTGGAAAACTTATTTTGATAATCTATTGTGGCAAAGAAGGGGGTCGAGTGATAAATGGCAGATATGTGAGAGCAGAACTAATAAACGAGCTCTGCCCGATCACTAAAATGGCTACCCCGATCAGAACTAGAGATCACAAAATGGCCGATCGCCAAAACTACAAGTCCCAGAAGCAAGGGGAACCCTCAGAAGGTGGAGCCGACCCAGAGATTAAGGGTCAAGAAAAACCAGGAAGAGGAAGAGAGAGGGCTGGAAGGATCTATGAATCGTAGAGAAAGAGACGATAGATATTGGCTGGATTTAACGTGTATGGACTGTTCTGTTTTGGACTTACCTGTTGGTGTTTGGACCTGGACCTACCGAGAACCCAATTCGTGTACCGAACCCTGCTATCCTTGACCTTGTCTACGGCCTGGGTGGACCAGGACGGAAAAAGAAACGCACAGGTACTGTCCTGTTCGAAAGAACGCTCATTCTGGGGTGACAGTTTTTTAATTTGTGACAAACCCTTAATAAAAACAAACGCTCGTAACCTTGAAGAGTTCTTTTCCACACTATAAAAAAACATTCCACAACAAGACAACAACAGAACCAATTAGAACCAATTAGAACCAATTAGAACCAAGACTTACAACAGAACCAATTAGAACCAATTAGAACCAATTAGACTTACAACAGAACCAATTAGAACCAATTAGAACCAAGACTTACAACAGAACCAATTAGAACCAATTAGAACCAAGACTTACAACAGAACCAATTAGAACCAAGACTTACAACAGAACCAATTAGAACCAATTAGAACCAAGACTTACAACAGAACCAATTAGAACCAAGACTTACAACAGAACCAATTAGAACCAATTAGAACCAATTAGACTTACAACAGAACCAATTAGAACCAAGACTTACAACAGCACCAATTAGAACCAAGACTTACAACAGAACCAATTAGAACCAATTAGAACCAATTAGAACCAATTAGACTTACAACAGAACCAATTAGAACCAATTAGAACCAAGACTTACAACAGAACCAATTAGAACCAATTAGAACCAATTAGAACCACGACTTACAACAGAACCAATTAGAACCAATTAGAACCAAGACTTACAACAGAACCAACTAGACCAAGACATACAACAGAACCAGTTAGAACCAATTAGAACCAAGACTTACAACAGCACCAATTAGAACCAAGACTTACAACAGAACCAATTAGAACCAAGACTTACAACAGAACCAATTAGAACCAATTAGAACCAATTAGAAATTCAAGAAACATTGAACATCCTTGATTCAGTCATTAAAAACAACCAAAATTCATTATATTACCCAATAACCCAACAAGAACTAAATGAAAAGCTCAAATTTATAAAATCAAAGAAGGCTTGTGGTCTAGATAACATCAGTAATGAAATGCTGAAAAACAGCACACCTGAGTTGCAAAATGCTGTGCTTAAATTGTTCGACATGGTGTTAACTTCTGGCTGCTTCCCTGATGTCTGGAACCAGGGGCTCATCTCCACTGGACCTGGACCTAAACGAGAACCCGATTCTAGGCTCATCTCCAATAAAATGGAGACAAATCAGACCCCAATAATTACAAGGGAATTGGCGTAAACAGCAACATTTTGAATTCAAACCGTTCTTCAAGAAAAAAATGTAATAAGTAAATGTCAAATTGGCTCCCTAACCATCGCACTACTGCCCATATATACACCTTACACACACTAATTAATGACCATGTCCACCCCCAAAAAAGAGGGCAACATTTTTGCTTGATTTATTGACTTTAAAAAAGCATTTGATTCTATTTGGCACCAAGGGCTATTCTACAAAATTCTACAAAGTGGGCTTGGTGGTAAGGTGTATGACTTAATAAAATGTATGGACACAGAAAACAACTGTGCAATAAAAATCAAAAGCAAAGAACAGAATTATTTTCACAACGTCGAGGTGTGAGACAAGGCTGTAGTTTGAGTCCAAATCTTTTCAACATTTTCATCAATGAATTAGCAGACATGTTGGACCATTCTCCAGTCCCGGGACACTATTTAACACAGAGGTGGAATACCTGCTATATGCTGATGACTTGGTACTTCTATCACCAACCAAAGAAGATATTCAACAGACCCTTAACATTCTAGATCAATATTGCCATAATTGGGCCCTGGCGGTAAATATCCAAAAAAAGAAAATCATGATTTCCACAGCTCTTTACGGAAGTGAGGTTTGGGGGCCACTCAATAAACTGGACTTTAAAATCTGGGACAATTGAATTGAAGCCCTACATCCAGAGAAATACACCAACTAATGCATGTAGGGCAGAATTGGGCCGCTTTCCAGTAGTAATCAAAATATTGAAAAGATCATAAAGATTTAGGCTACATCTAAATTCAAGTCCAAATTCGAGTCTGCAATTTAAAGCACTTCAAACCCAAGAGCTGAGCCCAGAAACGAGCCCTCTCAGGCAGCTGGTGTTGGACCTCACCAACCAAGCTGACACCAGCACTGCTTCAAAAGAGAGAATTCCGATAAACAAAATCATGAACCAATCAAAAGGACTCACATTTACGACATTGGAAAGACAAAACAAAATCCCAAAGCAGACTAAATTGCTATCTGACCCTAAACAGAGAATATGAATTGGCTGATTATCTCTACTCTGTCAGAGACACGAAGCAGAGACAGATCCTTACCAAGTACAGGCTGAGTGACCACCAACTGACAATAGAAACCGGCAGACATAAAAAGACATGGCTACCCTAAGAGGAGCGTGTATGTGGTCACTGCATGACAGGGGAGGTAGAAACAGAGATACACATTATCCTTTACTGTGAGAAATATTCCTCACCAAGAGATTCATTATTCACAGAAATGACTACATTTATTCAAAATGTTAACTTATTAAACCCAGAGGAAAAACTAAAAATACTCATGGGCGAAGGGGCAATGCCTCCTCTTGGGCGAAGGGGCAATGCCTCCTCTTGGGCGAAGGGGCAATGCCTCCTCTTGGGCGAAGGGGCAATGCCTCCTCATGGGCGAAGGGGCAATACCTCCTCATGGGCGAAGGGGCAATGCCTCCTCATGGGCGAAGGGGCAATGCCTCCTCATGGGAGAAGGGGCAATGCCTCCTCATGGGCGAAGGGGCAATGCCTCCTCATGGGCGAAGGGTCAATGCCTCCTCATGGGCGAAGGGGCAATGCCTCCTCATGGGCGAAGGGGCAATGCCTCCTCTTGGGCGAAGGGGCAATGCCTCCTCATGGGCGAAGGGGCAATACCTCTTCATGGGAGAAGGGGCAATACCTCTTCATGGGAGAAGGGGCAATGCCTCCTCATGGGCGAAGGGTCAATGCCTCCTCATGGGCGAAGGGTCAATGCCTCCTCATGGGCGAAGGGGCAATGCCTCCTCTTGGGCGAAGGGGCAATGCCTCCTCATGGGCGAAGGGGCAATACCTCTTCATGGGAGAAGGGGCAATACCTCTTCATGGGAGAAGGGGCAATGCCTCCTCATGGGCGAAGGGTCAATGCCTCCTCATGGGCGAAGGGTCAATGCCTCCTCATGGGCGAAGGGGCAATGCCTCCTCATGGGCGAAGGGCCAATGCCTCCTCATGGGCGAAGGGGCAATGCCTCCTCATGGGCGAAGGGGCAATGCCTCCTCATGGGCGAAGGGGCAATGCCTCCTCATGGGAGAAGGGGCAATGCCTCCTCATGGGCGAAGGGGCAATGCCTCCTCATGTGCGAAGGGTCAATGCCTCCTCATGGGCGAAGGGTCAATGCCTCCTCATGGGCGAAGGGGCAATGCCTCCTCATGGGCGAAGGGGCAATGCCTCCTCATGGGCGAAGGGGCAATGCCTCCTCATGGGCGAAGGGGCAATGCGTCCTCTTGCAGCCAAATATGTATTTTCCTGCCGTAGCCTGAGGGACACTGAATAATAACATCTGCATAGTAAGCAGTAACTTATTATTACTATTATTATTGTTATTTATCATTCCAAATAGTAGTGGTATGGGTGGTAATGGTAATGATAACAGTTTAGTGGTGGTGGTAGTAGTAGTGGTATGGGTGGTAATGGTAATGATAACAGTTTAGTGATGGTGGTGGTAGTAGTAGTATTGATGATGGTAGTTGTAGTACTGATGTAATGGTGAAGATGACCGTTATTTAGTTCTAGGTTAGTTATAGTTTCATTTTCCATATTTAGATTTGAATATTTATTACATTTCTACTATTGACTGTTACCATTATATTGTTATTATTTTCGTATTTCATTTTGTATTATTATTTACTACCATTTTAAATTATTAGTCTTTATTCTTTATAATTGTATTGCAATGTATATTGTATACATTGTTGCTTTGGCAACATTGTTTGTCATGCCAATAAAGCAGCTTGAATTTGAATTTGAGAGAGAGAGGGACACTAGAAAGAGAGAGAGAGGGACACTAGAAAGAGAGAGAGAGGGACACTAGAAAGAGAGGGACACTAGAAAAGAGAGAGAGGGACACTAGAAAGAGAGAGAGAGGGACACTAGAAAGAGGGAGACTAGAAAGAGAGGGAGAGGGACACTAGAAAGAGAGAGAGAGGGACACTAGAAAGAGAGAGAGAGGGAGACTAGAAAGAGAGAGAGAGGGACACTAGAAAGAGAGAGGGACACTAGAAAGAGAGAGAGAGAGGGACACTAGAGAGAGGGACACTAGAAAGAGAGAGAGAGGGACACTAGAAAGAGAGAGAGAGGGACACTAGAAAGAGAGAGAGAGAGGGACACTAGAAAGAGGGAGACTAGAAAGAGAGAGAGAGGGACACTAGAAAAGAGAGAGAGAGGGACTATAGAAAGAGGGAGACTAGAAAGAGAGAGAGAGACACTAGAAAGAGAGAGAGAGGGGCACTAGAAAGAGAGAGAGAGAGGGGGACACTAGAAAGAGAGAGAGAGAGGGACACTAGAGAGAGAGAGAGAGAGGGACACTAGAGAGAAAGAGAGAGAGAGGGACACTAGAGAGAAAGAGAGAGAGAGGGACACTAGAAAGAGAGAGAGAGAGGGACACTAGAAAGAGAGAGAGAGGGAGACTAGAAAGAGAGAGAGAGAGGGACACTAGAAAAGAGAGAGAGAGAGGGACACTAGAAAGAGAGAGAGAGGGACACTAGAAAGAGAGAGAGAGAGAGGGACACTAGAAAGAGAGAGAGAAGGACACTATAAAGAGAGATAGAGAGAGGACACTATAAAGAGAGATAGAGAGAGGGACACTAGAAAGAGAGAGAGAGAGAGGGACACTAGAAAAGAGAGAGAGAGAGGGGGACACTAGAAAGAGAGATAGAGAGGGGGACACTAGAAAGA